>NC_134019.1:30223872-30528872 GCF_040712315.1 Castanea sativa | reverse complement strand
ATTTGGTTGATTAGCTTCAGTACATGGATTAGGATTAGGCTTAGTAGGGGGTAGAAGAAGAAGCATGAGCAGTCATGATCTAATCACATCAATATAAATAACAATCACATATACATAGTAATTAAGGAATCACTAATGTGAGGGAAACACTAATGTTTGTTTGGCGGGATTAAGGTTTGGAAGAAAAATGAAGGTGGCTGAGTGATTGAGTTTTGAGTATGAGATGTGAGATTAGAAGTCTAAACTCTAAAGAGGAGGAAATGAGAGTAGGAGACAACTCAAGAGTCTCAAACAAGACAAGATGTGAGAGACTGAGATCAAGAGAGAAAAAAAAAAAATCTTACACAGTGACTCAAATAGTAGCCCATACAACATCGTTTTTTATTTTAATTTTAATTTTTTAAATATTTTCTTTCAAAAAATGCAAGTGGCAAGACAACTAGAGTTACTAGACAAGACCTGATAACTCAGTGATGAGACTATTCCACTTTCCACAGTCCTCCTAGCACACGTTAACGTTATTACATATATATATATATATATATATATATTGATAAGAATGTTATTATATTTATAACCAAAAAAAAAAAAAAAATATATATATATATATATATATATATATATATATATATATATATATATATATAATGTACTTGGATCGGTTCAGTCTTCGTCAATGTGCACATCTCGACGTCGATGGTCGCATCAGTTCGACATCAGTACTGAAGAGATACCGCTGACCACCGTGCCGAAAACCTTCGGCAGAGCCCGGAGCAGGGCAGGGCAGGGCGGTGCGGTCAGACCAGTTTCTGTAGTTGCCGATAGATCCATGAACAAGGCTAGTTGCTGTGAATCCATATGACCAGCCAATTGATTGTACTTTTGTGGGAAAACTTCAGTTTTCAACACCAGATGATATTCTTTCTATGTTGGGTGTCCAAGATGATCAGGAAAAACCCATAGAATTATCTCGGCTACAGCTTGCTTATATATGCACAAAGTATTACTTCACCCAATCTAGAATTTAAAATTTGCTTTGAAACATTATCTTGGATTTGGAAAGTTTTTTTTTTAGTAAACAGTAATACTTATTAGAACACATACAAAAAAAATAATAATAGTGTTTTAAATTGAATTTATAATACATTACATAACTAGGGGACAGTTGCAAAAGGGTCTAACCTTTGTAATTGTAGACTAAGGTTATAAACAGCGGACACTAGAGCAGTCTACAATTACAAAGATTAGGCCCTTTTGTACTTGTACTCTAGTTATGTCATGTATTATACATCCAGTTTAAAACATTATTATTACTATTTTCGTGTGTGTTCTAATAAGTATAACTATTTATTAAAAAAAATAGGAATGTTTATCCCATATTAGTTGTGCGTGTCTAGTGCCCGTTGTTTATAACCCTAATCTACAATTACTAAGGTTAGACCCTTTTGTAGTTGTCTCCGGTTATGTAATGTATTATAAACCCGGTTTAAAACACTATTATTACTGTGGGGTACAGGAATTCCAAGAAGGTAATTGCGCCACGTGTTGTACCCATGGCTGAGAAGGGCCATTATCCTGCCAAGGAGGCCGCACCCTCGGACGGCAAGGTCACGTTAATAGCATGTCTTCAGAGGATATCGTACTGTATAGAAAGAGTTTCGAGGAAGGGGCTAGCACTGACATAACTGAAAGGTTGGTGGTTGCCACCACATTTAATGTATCCCACCAAACCTCCTGGCTGCATTTATGTGGAGAAGACCCTTGAACAGTGCCGGCTTGGCTGCCGCAACTCACAAGGGGATTGGGAAGGTGTTTGATGGGACGAGCACTCAAGTAGTGGCATGGATGGTCAACAAATGGGAGGCCAAGATCATCTAAGGGGACCTATATAATGTAAGGAACCCTTTAGGGACAAGGGGATTGGAAAATAGGGAGAGAAACATTGTAACACTAAGAACTGGACTTATAACCAAATTCAAAAGATAAATATACAAGATCTAATCTCCTCGAACTGTGCCGATGACGATTTACTTTGAGCAAAACCTTTTTATTCTTGTTTTCTTTTGATCTGGGCTCACTATAATTGTTATCTAATTCATTAGAGCCTAATTTTCCAGTTCACTATCTATAAATTTATTGTATTGAGCTCTTTGGGCCTAGATCTTTTTCCCTTTAGGCTTAGGCTCCAAATTAGGTCCTTACAATTACTATTCTTGTGTGTGTTATAATAATTATTACTATTTACTCAAAAAAAAAAAATAGGGATGTTTTCCCACATTGGTTGTGTGTGTCTAGTATTCACTGTTTATAACCCCAGTTTATAATTACAAAGGTTGAAACCTTTTGTAGTTGTACTCTGATTTTATAATGTACTATAAACCCGGTTTAAAAAACTATTATTATTATTATTTTCGTGTGTGTTCTAATAAGTATTATTGTTTACTAAAAAAAAATAGGGATGTTTATCCCACATTGGTTATGTGTTAGTATCCGCTGTTTATAACCCCAGTTTACAATTACAAAGGTTAAGTCATTTTGTAGTTGTACTTTGATTGTGTAATGTATTATAAATCTGGTTTAAAACATTATTATTACTATTTTCGTGTATGTTTCAATAAGAATTACTGTTTACTAAATAAAAAGGATATTTATCCCACATTGGATTTGGAAAGTTAGTTATTGCATTTTTTACTATAAAATATACTTTTAATTTAATTAACTTATCATTATTCTAACCTTATATCTTATATTTTTAGAAATAATGATAGTTTAATTAAATTAGGGATATTTTTTAAAGTAAAAAAGGCAATAACTAACTTTCCAAATCCTCTTAATATATAGAGATAAAAAAAAAATCCTATAATCTTGTTTCTTTTGCATTTTTGCTTTATTTTTTGTTTTGGGAGGAGAGAGGCATAAAATTTGACCAAAAATACCTATTTATCCTTGATTTTAACAGAGGTGGGTTACGGAAAATAAACGGAACATACCACAGGTGGGTTAAGTGATACTATTCAAATTATGGGTAGACAAGGTAATTTTCGCACAAACTACAGGTGGGTTATGTGTAATTACCCCTATTTTGAAAATCTAATCGTTGAATTGCATGTTCTTTGTGCCTATAATACATGTGTCAAAATTTGTGTCAATTGAATATTATTTACTACATGATCTATAAACTTGCATTTTATTCATAATTTTAAACTACAAAAACTTGCAATTTAAACAATTTATTGATGACATAGTAATTGATCTTTAATTTTCTAAAAATTTTGTAAGCATGAAGGATATAAGAAGAAAATGTAATTCAATGGTGGATTTGTCAAAATTTACCTCCAATAAAAAATATTGAGTAAGGTAACCAATTTTGTAACTAAACTTTATCCTAATTAATATCGTTATTTGCAATGATCATGATATAGTGTCAATGATGTAATCATTCCGAATGCTTCCCCTAAGAGTAGATAATGTCTATTTTTAAATTAATAAAAGAACAAAGTTTAGCTATAAAATTGATTGTAGTTTAAGACTACAATCTTACTCAATATCTTTTAAATGGAGGTGAATTTTGACAAATTTATCATTGGATTAATCTTCTTCTTATATCCTCCATGCTTGTAAACTTTTTAGGAAATTAAAGATCAATAGCTATGTCATCAATAAATTGTATAAATAAAAAGTTTTGGTAGTTTAAAATTATGCATAAAATATAAACTTATAGATCATATAGTAAAGAATATCTAATTGACATAAATTTGACAAGTGTATTAAGAGTGTAAAGAACATGCAATTCAACGGTTAAATTTTCAAAATATGTAGTAATGTTTATTTTATTGAGTAATTTTGTAAACTTAAGCTACAACTAATTTTATAGCTAAATTTTGTCCTTAATAAAAACTACAATCAAAAGACTTCTCAACTTAATTTTTTTTAAGTAGTGGATACTTTGGATCTTTAATGACTTCTATTAACCTTCATCACTTATGATGCTAGTTTAATTGGTAAAGTCTCTGATAGTTGAATAAGAGATATGAAGTTAGAGAGTTATCATTAAGAGTAGACGCCAAATGTTAAAACTCTCTCTAAAAAATAAAATTAAAAAAAAAAACTTATAGATAAGTATTAGGATTTTTTTTTGGAAGTGCCATTATAGACTACTAAGAGTATCTACAGTTGAGAATTCCAATTCTACTCTATTTTACCATTCCAAAAAGTCACTTTATTATTATACCATACCATTTTATAATACTTCCAACATCCCAACTTTTATTTTCCTATTCTACTCATTAAAATAATATATCTACACAATAAAATATATTTTTCATTCTTTATTTTTTTCCAATTTTCTCCTCCACCTTCCCTCAACCTCTATCATCGCACCTCCACTACCCAGTCACCACCACCGCGCCTCCACCATGCCCACCATGCCACCACTACCCACTGCCCACCAAAATCCCACCGGAACAAAAACCCATATTAAAAAAAAAAAAAAAACACACGCTGTGACTCACACCTACCAAAATGCAGAACCCAGACCTTGCCGACCAAGCACGACTAGCAACCCACGGTCAAACACAGCAACCCACCTTCTCTGATTCAAACCTTTGTCAAACCCATCGGAGCCAACAGAGCCATCTCCAGCAAACCTAGCACGCCGATCCAAACCCACCATCAACTGATCCCAACTCACCACCATGCCCCGATCAAACTACGAACCCAACCCAGCTCCGGTGCAAGCCTTGAACGAGAAAGAGAGATGTGAGATGAGAGAGAGCTCGGACCGAGAGAAAGAGGGTGAGAGCGGCTCGGTGATTCGGAGAGAAAGAGCGAGGCTTGGTGATTTGGAGATAAAGAGAGAAGCTTGACAATGGCGAGGGAGAGAGGGGATGGAGAGAGCAAAACCCAGTACTAGAGAGAGAGAGAGAGGGTTGATTAAAATATAGTATTGTGTTTTGGCATAGTGTTACAGTACCATCTCAAAGGTGAGATGGTACTGTAGCACTATGCCAAAATTTTTTGGCCTTTCTCAGTTTTACACGCCCAATTGCTGGGTGTGTTTTGGGCTTGAATGCCAAATGTGGCTTGCATTTGGCATATTGCAAGCTCACTATGGATGCTCTAATAGGTGTGAAAGTATTACACATGGTACATACGCATGGGCCACATTACATTAAGGCCAGTGAGTTCATATGAACCCCCTGACGTGACCCAAACAAAATATTTATATATAAATTTTTTATTTTTTATTTATTTTGACCCTCCTAAAATAATAATTTGAACACCTTGATCCTAAATTTTGTTTACCCAACTGAAATAAACTTGAATATAATTATCTTAATTTTACTATCATAATTTTTTCATAACAATAATATGTGGCAAGTTGTATTTGGTTTTTATCTGAACCCACAATTGATATTATTATTATTATTATCTACATTTAACAACTAGTCACCTAGATTTTTTTGTGGAATTTTTGTAAAAGTATTGCGTCAATTCCAAAAATTTGCTCATTCATTCAAAAAATATGAATATTCTGTTCGAGATTCTGGCTAAATTTGCACTTGACAGAAGAATGAAATTTTTTTTCCTTGCATTTTTCTTCTCTAGTAGCAAAAAAATTACATCACTGTTACAATAAACAAATCAGTATTTATATCTGTAATTTTTTCCTCATTCTCTCTATCTCACTTTCTCCCTTCTATTTTTTCTTAGTTTTTCTTTCTATCTCCAATTTCAAGAGCGTGACTATGTCTATGTTTATGGTTAAGAAGTCATCCACTTCAAAAGCAAAAACTTATGTCAGTTACTATTTTTTTTTCTTAGCTTCACATTTACTCCTAGTCCTACTCCTAAGTGTGTTACTAGTCTTCTTCTTCTTTATCATATATTTTTATGTAATTGATATTACACATAAATATAATAAGTTATTATTAATTTGAAAAAAAAAGTATTATTAGTTATTTAATTATATTTTTTTATGTATTTAATATTGGTTGTTATGTTTTACCAATCTTATAACGTTTTTAGACTATTGTATAATATAGCTGTATTGTATACTAAGTGTTTTTAGAATATTATTTTAGATTATCATATATTATATGAAAGTTGTATATATAGAAAAAAAATTAATAATTTTTTTTACTCGCCCTCCATGACAAATGACAAATGACAAATTCCTAACTCTGCCATTGCTAACCCCCTTAGAAAAAAATCGTGGAGCCGCCACAGTACATACGTAGCTTGTAACATCATATACTATATAATAAAAATTAAACTTATGGTTATTTTCTCTCCGCAACAAATGGTTAAATTCTCATTAATGGTAGTTCACTGTAGCTAAAACTCTATTAGCTAAGTTTTAAGAAATTTAAAATTCTCATCCAACTAAAATTCTATTTAAAAAAATTTCAAGAACTTTAAAATAAAATCTAAATTTTATTTTAATTATTTTGATCTCCTATCATAATAATTTTATATTTTAATATAATAAAATTTATACATTACATACCATCATTACCCCAAGTAGCTCAATAAATTTTTGCATTTTGATAATTAATCTAGATCAAAATCTGTTAAATTTTCCAGTGGCTCACTAAAGTTTCAATATTATTTTTAAAATATATTTTTAACTTTGAGTTGACATTATAGTATTGTACCACAAAAGCTTTTGAGATCTAAAAATTATAGTTTCATATACAAACACAATTATGATAAATTTCTAATGCTAGAATATATAGTTCTATATACAAACACAATCAAAGTAAATGACTTTTTAAAAAATAAATAGTAAATTCGTATTAATAATTTTCATAAATATAAAATTCCACCTAAAACCAACGAATTTTGACTTGCAGTTGACTTCATAATACTTTTCCAAACCTCACAATTTTATACATCATTTTTCCATTTTTTTAATTTATTGACCTGGCTATGGAAATCATCTTAACACCGTAAAGTGTTTGAATGCTTCGTATGGTACCCAAAAATAGAGTTTGAATGCTTCAATTGGTGAAGCTTTTAGCATATTTTTGTCATTGGCATTTAACAAATTCTCTTCAAATCCATTAATCTGAATATGTTTTTGTTCATAAAATACTTATATATAATATACTGTGTAGTCATTTATAAGTAATATTGTGATTCTGTACCATTGTAAGTAGTATTTGGCATTCGGTGCTTCCTGTGTTTTTTATTATACAAGGTTGTTTTATAGTAGTATTTAAAAAAAAAAATAGTGAAAATTGAAAATACCAAACTGTTTTCTAGCCTTTGAAAACTGTTGCTAATTAATCATGCTCAAAATATCTCAAAAGGAAAAGATTAATTTTTTTGATGTCCTTTTTCAAAACCCACACTAATATCAATTTGAAAATTCTACTATTTTAGTTCTTCTTCCATATTTCTTCAAAGAAAAAAATTAAGAATTTGTGTATCTTTAGTGTATAGACTTTTTGGTTTTTAGACTAGATTACTCTGGTTCTACCTGTTTTTATTACTTATCTGATATATGGTCTAAGTAGCATGTAAAAGAAAGAACAGTTTACTATTAAAGAGAGAGAGAGATGATGAAGTTGAAATCTGCACAGTAGAAGAATTTTGATATGCAGAAATTGAACTACATGGTACTTTGGAAAACATAATATCTAGTTGCAACCAAAAAAAAAAAAAAAGCTACAGCTTTGTTTGGAGCAATGACTATGAACATATATATATTCGCCAGAACAACTATATATGACGCCATTTTGGCTGCTGTGAATCCATATGACTAGCCAACTGATTGTACTTTAAGGGAAAAACTTTCAGTTATCAGCACCATTGATATTCTTTCTATGATCAGGAAGAAACCCATAACATTATCTCAGCCACAGCTTGCTTGTATATTTCTTCCACAGGAAATGCTGCCTCTTGGAACTGAACGGAAGCTCCAGTCACCTGCTCAATGCACAAAGTATTCACCCGTGGAGTTAAAAATCTGCTTTCAAAATGAGAATATGGATATTAATCACTTTATTCTTTTTGTTTATTTTTTCTCGTTGTATTTCACTTTATATTTTACCAATTTTAGTATGTCATGTGTCTGAGTTTTTTTCTTCATTTTAAACTTTTATTGCTTTATGAGTTATGTTAATTTTTCTCCTAGTCTTTTAGCGCATTTGTTAGTGGTGATAATTTTAGAAAAAAATTTGATATCATTTTTATAGAAAATATAAAAAGATGTCAAAACAATCATTTTTTTTTTATTTATAAAAAGCTTATAAAAATATTTCCTAAATTAGTGCTCTCAAAGCATTGACTAACTTTTTATTTTATTTTATAAATAAAAAAGAAAAATGTAGTAAGTTACAATTGGTGAAGTATAAAATAGAATATTTGATTTTTAATCATGTTTAACAAACATAAAAACTAATACATGTAATGAAATTAAAGATTTCCTTGCATATATGTTTAGTGCATATGGATAATGTTCGCTGTAACAAAAAAGCGGCTGAAAGACTAGCAAATTAACTAGGGTTAGCTGGCTTCGTTCTCTTTAATCTTTATTCATTCTAAATGAATAGGACCCTAATTCATGAAGCAAGGATTTCATACTTGTATTATGCATTCTAACCACAATTAGCTTAGGAACACTAAATGAAAAATAAAGTTAGAGCAAGTTAAAGTTAGTGACATTAATTACTTAAAGAGTGAAAGTAGCGTAAACTGAAAAAGGAAAATTCAAGTAGAATAGAAAACTTACATGAGCTTGAATCATGTACATGGTCCGATCATAATCTGAGGTAATTTGAGCAGATACCACCTCTATTTTATGCTTCTCCATCACATAGCAGATGCTGGTCAAGAGGCCAGGCTTCTTAGGCGAGCACACACTAATTTGTGCATCATTGCCGCAAATATTCAAGACGACATTTGAAGAAGTCCATGTTTGAAACATTACAGGATTTCGCAAGACAGGAAGTGAATTTGAACAAGTAGTTGTTGTTCCTATTGCCTGGATATTCGAAGATCCTTGATCAGCTAAGAATGCCTCCCTTGAGTCGTAGGATAGCTTTTGTGAAGTGATTGTGTTTGGCTCAAAACCGAAAGTTGATGAGGCACCGTGGAGCCTTTCTTGCTTTTGTTTCTGCAGCTTCTGGAGAGTGTGCTGTAGGGATTGGATGCAGTTCACTGCTTCATCCACGATTGTAGATTTGTCGGCCTATATGAAAAGTTTCAAATGGGTGGTAATTTAGAAGACAGAATATAAAAACTTTTAGCAACTGCGTTTGTGAAATCAGAAGAAATTTCTTTTTGTTTGGTGATGCCTGTGTGTTGGGCATTAGCTTATAAACCAGTTTTTTTCTTTTTTTTACTTTTATGTACAACCATTTAAATTTTTACTTTTTCTTACTTTTTTTTTATTTGTTCTAAGTAAAAGAATACTTTAACACATATTTAGAAAAAAAAAAAAAAAAAAAAAACTAAATAGACCGCTCCTAAACGGATATATATGAAATTACATTGTCAAATCAGGTTATAGTAAAGATGGCTCAAGGGCTGAAATTTCACTATGGTTGTTTTATTGCCATATATTATTTTTTCAAGGATTTAAGTTGGGACTATAATAGCGCTCATCTAGAAGCCTAGAACAAACAGATTTGCATATTAAACCTGAAACAAATTTAACCAGCCAATTATACTTGAAACAATCATTCAGATACATTTACACATTCATCCACAAAAAAGAACCAAAAAAGAAAAAAAGATTTTTTTTATAATAAAAAAGATTCACACTCTCTTTTTAGGTAGCCAAATATATAGAATAGCCAAACAAGGGGGGACTCAAGATAAAATCCGTACTTAGATCATGCCTAGAGAATATTCTTGCTACAAAATTTGAAACTTTGTTTGATGAATCTGTCATGACTTTAATTATCTGTCAGAAGCGGCCTTAATTACAAAACAAGCAAAAGGGCACATCGATGCATGAACAATATGGTTACAATTTTCACATTTTTCCAGGGAAAATATTTACACCAAGAATGAATTATGAATCCCGAGTTTTGATGGGCATCTATAATACCTTTAAGAATTCTTTTTATTATTATTATTATTATTATTATTATTTTTAATATTTTTATTATTATAAATTTATATCTTGTTTAAATGTGGAAGAGAAAGAGAGAGAGAGAGAGTTCTCTCTAACTCCCCAAGAAGAAAAGAAAGTAAAAAAAATTAAGAACTTGCTATGCATAAATATCAAAAGTAAAAAAGTTGAGATCTTTGATGTGCATAAATATCAAAAGCAAAATTGAAATAATAAAGGGCATTCTCTTTTTTATAAATATATAATTAAAATGAGAGAAAAAGAAAGCGGCAACATGCAAAAAACAACAATATCCATTAAATTCAACCTTGAAAAAGCAACACATTTTGATGATCAAGAAGCAATACATTTACCTTAGGAGGAAGTTGAGGAAGCAAAGCATGAAGATTAGCAAACATATTTCTCATCTTCTTCCTCCTCTCTCTCTCTGTCCATATATGAACATCATGATCCGATTCACCACTTCCTTTCCCTGCTCTCCCTTCACCATTACTCCCCTTCCCATTTTTGCTCACACCCCCTCTTCCCTTCTTCTTAACAATTGGCAATGGCACCACCTCTTCCATTCCTATCTCTGCCTGGCTATTCGAGCTAGAGCCTGGCACCTTCTTGCCCAATTTCTCTTCACTACCATCAGCTGAATTGTCCGAATTAGTGAAACCCCATGATTGGTTTTCCCAGAAGAAACTTTCATGGCATCCTACTCCTTCTTCAGACATAGCTACACACACACTCACACAGAGAGAGAGAGAGAGAGAGAGAGATTTGTAAGAGAGAGAGGTGGTGAGGAGGCGTTTAAAAAAGGTGGCAAAGGTTTAGGTGTGAGAGATGATTTGGCTGGCATGAACCCAAAATACAATCATAAGCTAATGCCGTTACTGTGCTTAAAACAAAAACGGATACCCTACGTATTCGATAAGGGTCCCACAATGATGATGCCCTTGCCTGCCCAAACCATATTATACCTATCTTTACACAAATTACTACTGCCATCAGCCTCAATTGGAAATAAATATATATGAGTTTTTGGCTAGGGTGGTGACTTGTGAGGCATTGAAATAATGATGGTGTTTGTTTCATGCAATGTACTTTTATAAACTGAAAACGTGATTTTAAATTACGTTTTTTTTTTTTAGTTATAAATCATAGGAGGTGTAAAACAAGTTTTTACCTTAAAACCAAAAACAATAAAATAAAATAAGGGGTTCTGCATAGGTTTTTAATTTTAAAGTAAAGTTGAACTATGTTTCCACCAAGTTACTAGAGTTCAATTCGTACTAGGCTTGATTGTGAAATAATCAAAGTCATGTTTAATCTTACCATACAGACATTTAAATTATCAAATCAAGCCTAATAAACTTTATAAACAGCTTCATCTAGGATATATTTTAGCATACTCCTAGTAGTGGATATATATATGGTTTCCCAATTCAATATATAGAATCAATAATATAATGTCATTTGTTAAAAAAAAAAAATGAGTGAGATCCTAATCAAATTTTACCCCACCCAAATAATAATAATAATAATATTTTGAGGATCTATAATTGATTCAAAAAACAAATTATAAGACTAAAGCTTTATTCTTGTTGTTGTCTAACGAGATCTAAACAAAACCGAGACTGAAATTGTTTTCCAACACTACGTCTGTGACTTCTCTGGTGTGCACCACTTCTTCAAGACCATAAATCTAGGCACAACCAACCATCCCCTATGCTTAAACTAGCATGTAACCAAGTTCTAGGACATAATTTTAATTATACCATTTCAAATTAAGATTAAAGACATTTTGAATCAAATCAATCCAACAAAAATTATTCTGATTTTGGCATGGCATTGTTTTCTGTAATTTATTTGTTTGATATTGTATTAGTGGGAGGACTAAATAATTTGTCATTATCTTTGAACTTGCATTTACAATATTATTTGTTAAAATTTGTGTTAAAATCTCATTTTCTCTTTTTTATGTGTGTTTTGTCAAAAAGAAAATCCTATGAAATTTTCAATTTTTCTTGTCAGAAAACGCGTAATTTTCTCTAATATATCCACCCGTACGTTAGAGTTCTCAGTCTCATCCTTTCAAAGCTAAAAGACAATGTTCATTAATTACTATATTCTGAGTGAAACTAACTATGTACTTAATTAGGAGAAAGATGCGAGCGTTTCTTTTTTTGTTATACGTAATGATTAAGGGCAGGACTTATATACCAAATATCAATGTTCTTAGAGCAGAGGCAACAATATACTATAATAAGAGGCTTTTTAGGGCAACCTCATAATGCATGAAAACATCTTTTTCAATAAGGTAAGAAAATCTACGTAGATTATATTATATTAATTTTTATGAAACTTTTATGATATATATATATATATATGTTCATTTGGAGGGTGAGGGGTGAGAGTTTACTAATTAATAGAATAATCTTTTACCCTACAAATGTTACACTCATAATGGATTGAATTTAAAATTCTCCATCTTTTAAATAAAATAAATATTCAGCAAATATAATACTAAAGAAATATTTCTTTAAAAAAAAAAGCCAATCATACATATAAATTATCAATTATTTGCTTCCTAAGGTTATATTTCAATTATCTCCCTTCAATTGGGCTAATTATCAGTAGGCAAGAATCTATGGGGGAAAAAGTTCCCATTGGTAATATTCAATATCGGTGTATGGCTTTATGAGAAGAAGGAAAGGTGATGCTATTGAAACAAAAAAACTTAATTGTTGCATTTATTTGAACCTTAAAATGTGTGTTCTTTCATAAACATTTAGAGGGAGAGTCATTTCAAAAAACTTTAAGGGAGGCTAGTATAATAATTTACCTAATAATAAATTTTTATTTTTATGAAAATTTTTATAATTATGATACTCATGATTATAAGCTAGCCGCACTCCAACAACTTACAAAGGTAAGGAAGCCTTACTAGGACCCATTCACCTTACTAGAGAGGATCTTCTGTCAAATACACTGACACACATATTACAAGAAATCTTGGTATAACTTCACAAGCTGTTAGTCGACATTTGTTAGCTCAAAGAGAATAATGTGCTTTATTTTAGTCACTCTCCAGAATAGGCTAATTTCTCCGGATTTTCCAAACCACATCACAAACAAGTTTGAGTTCTCAAAGTTAATGTAGACTAGAATATTCTTATTGAACTTAACTTCTAAAATTGATCTAATTAATCAGTTTTTACTTTAAAATTAATGCTTCATCAACATAATTCAAATTGTTCATTTTTTAAGTTGCTTTACCAAAAAAAAAAATTGGATTAATTATATATCAATTTGATGTCAAAAGATATCAAGACACACAAAAGGATAAGAAGGAGATAGTATTTGGTATTACAATGACGTATGTAATGTTCATTAAAAAATCAATGACGTATGTAACCGCACCTATGTGAGTGCGATTACACATGTCACCATGGCATAAAATAAAATTTTGTCATAAAGACAAAATATAAAAGAAGCAACTAATTTTTTGTGTTTTAGAAGGCATTCATCGCGTCTAAGGCCAAAAAGCCAAATATGAAATAACTCCATTATAGGAAATTAGTAAAATTTTAGTGTCCATTGGGATAGCTTAATTTATTGGTCTATTTAACTTAAAAAAAATTAGAAAGTACAATTTTTTTGGGGAAGAAAAAAGAGCAAGTACTTAAAAAGCTATACATAAGCTGGCTTAAAAAACATGTCACCTTATAACTTAAACAAATGCACTCTTAAAATGATCATTTGAAGAATCAAAATCCTTTGACTCATCAATCATGCTCCACTTTATGTTACATAGCTGAGAATAAATCAATTAATGTCTTCTTATTTATCTCTCTAACATTCTCTCAATTTTTTTTTTTTTTAATCTTGAACATTGTTGTTAAAGGTGAAAAGACCTCTTTAGACCCTGAAATAGATTATGCAACAGATGTATTTGTTAATTACCAGTTAAACCAATTATGTAATAACAATGTTAATGATTTAAACAATAAAAACAATAGATGAACCCACTTTTACAACCCACTACAGGGTAAAAAAAAATCGATGGAGAACATCTCCTAAGAAAGAAAACCACTATAGGGTAACAAACTACAACTAAGGCAACCCACTATATCAGAATGAGTTACGATCTAGAAAGACCCCTGTTACTTAGATTGTACGACTCAGTAGATGAACTCACTTTTGCCACCCACACTAGCTTCAAAACTCCAAACTTCTCACATGGACTCTTTCACAAACAACCATTCTATTGTTAACTACCAAAATCTATGACCGATTCCAAAGCACCTCCTTGAAGGTTTAATTTGATAGCAGTGAACTCTCTAGGATATATGACTAAATTTATGATTTCATAATGTTGATCACACACATAAATGTAAACTAACGCGATATCATATTTTGCACTCACAGGATCACAATAAAGAGGATTTGATTTTCTTTATTGTAATAATACAGTTACTACCTCTAATAGCAACCTCTAGGAAGTTGAGTAACTAAGTCCTTAAAAATGTAAGTTTTATCAAGGTTGAGAAAAACAAGCACATACTTCAATCAAATCTCCAAGTTCCCTTATTTGAATCTTGAAGTAGCAAAGCCATCCCTATCCATTGAAACCTATGGCATTGGATTTATATTGGAACCACTTTTCAGCATCATTGACCAATAATATACTGATATATTAAATAGTTAACAGTCTTTGTCTTTCTTAATTTCCTCTGAAAATTTCTCCAAATCCCATATACTCCATAAAATTTATTCGTATATTATTATTAATACCAATATATTTTGTAAAATTCTAGTATATTTTTGTATTCTTCTTGAGGGAGATTCCAAGATGATCATTTCAGCTTTAAAGAGTGAAAATCAGTCCTTTGCATCATTTGGTCATCTCATTAGAGAGGTCTCATGCAGAATCTTTTCATAGATTTAGTTTTTTTCATATCCATAGGCAAGAGAATTTTGTAGTTCATAACTTTACTAGACATGCTAGACATATTAGCAGTTTATCAGGATGAAAGATGTTTATTCACAACCCAATAATGTTTTATTAACCGATTATAGCTGATTTATTTTAATGAAAATTCAAGTTTTTCTTCCTAAAAAAAACCTAGAGGCGGTTAAACCATAAATATTTAACGTAGTCAGCCATCTTTATATGACTCACCAATATGATGACAAAGTTGTTTTTGAGAAAGTGGATTACACTACTTTTCTCACTGTAATCCTCAATCTCTCTCTCCCACGAATCATTTTTTTTTCTTTATTTTTGTTTTTCCAGTTAGTCTTTATGGAAAGTCGGCGACGTAACGCCATTGTTAAGTGCGTTAAGGGAGAAGATACGTGGCTTGCTCAGTTGCTCTCTGCCCTGCTTTGTGGCATCAAGTGGTGGAGAATAGCTGTGTTAAGACGATTTTGGATCTCATTCAAATATTCAAATTTATTTTTAGACAAATTTTGGCCACAAATTTAATATCTATTTATTCAATGTGAATTTTGACAAACTTTTATATCTTTTTGACAAACTTTAATATCTTTTTACATCATTCATGTGTGCAAAATTTGTAAAAGATCAAAGATCAATAACTATATCATCAATTAAATATTTAAATTTTATGTTTTTATAGTTTATAATTATGCATAAAAAAATAAGTCTATTAATGAAATAGTAAATAATATCCGATTGGTATGAAATTTGAAATATGCATTAAAACATAAATAACATAATATCCAACAATTAAATTTTCAAAATATGTAATTTTTTTTTTTTTTTTAAGTAGAGGTTGTAGTCTTAAGCTTCAATTAAATTTGAAGTCAAACTTTTTCCTTTACTTTTTTATCGTGGCAAAGGTGAAATTTATTTATTTATTTTTAAGATAAGTAAATAGTAAAGAAGGGGAGGTGGTGTTTTTTTTTTTTTGAAACAACATAGGTGTGAAAACATTTGCTACCATTGTAATTTATGTAAATACTAGTTGGGTTGCACATGCAAGGCACGTGCTTACTGTGAAAAAAGAGTAGTGATTAAAATCAATCCTAGATTTTATTTGTATCATAAAACAAAGATATAAATTATTTGATTTTTAAAATACATAAATATTTACATTAATCAAAAGAAACATTAATTTAAATAATTTTGATAATTAGGTCATAAAAAGTTAATTTTATTCATATAAGAATTTTGATCAACCACAAAATTAGGGTAACTATTTAACATAAAAATATCTATTTTACTATAATAGTTTTTTAGTTCCTATTTACTAAAGGCAATATATCTACTCACTAAAAAGTTCTAAAAATGATAATAAATATCATCATATTCTAATAATAAACAATTGAGTTTTGCTAAGAAAATTTTAAAAAAAATGGCATGTGTCATAAAATTTTCCATTAGATAAATTATAGGTTTCAAAAATTTAAATCTCGAAAATCAATGTTCTTTAGATAACAAAAACTTTCCAAGAATTGCTACTGTCTAAAACTCAAAATGCGTGAAGAAAATTTTTGGGATGTTAAAATTTAGTAAAAGTATTTTAGACATTACACAATAAAATATTTTAAAATCATAAGTTTTCATTAGGGTTTAACTGAGAGAACAACAATATGACATATTTGCTCTTTCAAAATATTAAGGGAAAGATTGCCTAATTTTAAAATTTAAGAAAGAATTGTAAACTACCCCAAACATAAAGGATGAAAAGTATTTTTATCTTAAGTTTTTGTGTATAAAACTATGTGTTTTTACTTAAAATGATGCACAAAGAAAAAAAAAATACAAAAAGTCAACATAAGAAAATTGTTTATGAAATAGTGAATTTTGGCTCAACAAAACTAACTAAACTAACAAAAAATGTCTAAAATCACAACAGAGCGGCACAACATTTTCATAATACCTTTATAATTTTGTTATATTTTATTTTGATTTATAAAGAATTGACAACTAAGCAGTTTTGAAAATATTGTGACGACAATAAGATGTCAATATTTTCATTAAAAAAAAATGTTATATCCACGACATATTCACAACAAATCATAAGTAGTAGATTGTTACAGGTTGTTATTGGTTGGCAAAAAAGTAGTTTCATTGGTAAGTCTAAATTAGAACCAATAACAATTTACCACTTATAATTTGTTATGAAATTGTTGTGAAAGATATTGTGGATGTAGCACTTCTTTTTTCACAATACCTTTATTTTTAGTTGTGGTTGATTCTAGTATGATTTTTTTTTAATCTATAAGGAATTTACACCTCAACACTTGTGGAAAATATTATGCCAATTTGTTGTGTTAATATTTTATTACAATGTAAAACAGTACGAATTGGACAAATTAAAAAATAATGTAGCAAATCTACTGCAACTTTACGCATTCACCAAAAAAAAGAAAAAAGGCTGTTAGCAAAACAGTGAAAATTGAACAAACCAAAACTACTATAACGAACCTACTATAACTTTTCCCATTCACGCTTTTTATATATAGATTTACTTTTTTTGCAAATATGTATAATATTTTCCACTTTTTATATGTCTACAACGTAAGTTTACAAAGTAAACATATAAATATTAAAAAAAAAAAAACACAAAAGGAAAAAAAAGCTCAAAAAACTAGCATACATAAAGGGCAAAATAATAATAATAATGCTAGAGATACAAATTATTTTACAAAAATTTTACAAATTGCTAATGCGGTGAATGATTATTGGTAAATGAAAAAGTGATATTAATGGTGGGGTTTAGATGAAAACCAATAAGAAGTTGGTCACATTAACATTTTATGAAAATGTTGTAAAATAGTTTGTGGTGATAGCATTACTATAAAAAATAAAAAAAAAGGCAGCTCAACGATTGAATAAACCAAATAAACTATTCACGAGTCTATTGGCTCTTTTTATATAGTTAATAAATATAATCTACCACTGTAATTTATGTAAATATAAAATTTTATTACAAATTCTCGCAGTATTTGTGTAATAAGATTTTATATTTTAATTATAGACCTTGTTGGCTTGTAATGTAATGAGATATTAATTTTTTATTTTTATTTTAGAATTAATGAGATATTACTTAGATGGTAATACTTATACATTGCATCTTCTTCTTCTTCTTCTTCTTCTTCTTCTTCTTTTTTTTTTTTTTTTTTTTTTAACAATAGACCTTTTTTTTGTTGAGAAAGAAGACATCCATATATTTAATTAAGGGTGGCTAAATCAACCTAAACAAAATGTAAGGTGTGGGTTGGAACATCTTCCATCCACACAGTACACTCTAACTAAATTATGAGCAACTTTATTGCCATCTCTCCTAGTATTAGAGTACAACAATTCTGAAAACAAACCTGAAAACAAAGCTACATCATTAATCAAAAGACCATAAGAATATAAACCATTATCCAAGTTCCTCAAAGCCTTCACAATAACCTCTGAATCTCCCTCCACAATTGCACTGCGAATGCCAATCTCGTTGCCAAACTCCATCGCTCTACAGGCTGCCAATGCTTTGACTTCCACAGCTTGGTACGCTTGCCCCAGCTGCAGAACTAATGAAACTATAACTTGACCATGACAGTCACGAATCACCACTCCTACACCTGATTTATTTTCTTTAGCAAAAACCGTGCCATCATAGTTTATTTTGTAAGTATTCATTGGAGGGGCTGTCCATCGAGGCTTTGGTTGTGGTCTGCAAGCTTGGCCGTGGGGTGACAGCCTTAATCTCCTTCCATCGTTCTTTGGCAACTTGTTTCAATTCATTCGTGTGGCAGCATGTTTGATGAAGGCGGGTCTAATTTCTTTGAGTCCATATCGACCAAACTTGGACAGCGAAGAGCTCCAGTGACTTCCCATTTTCCATGATCCAACTGACCAAGTCTTTGAATTTTGCAAAAAAATATCTTGGTAGAAAACCCCATAGGTCCCCCTCACTCCGGACTTCATAAAAACACGAGCAACCCCATAGAGCATGCAACGAGTCCTCCATGTCAGATGAGCATCGTTCACATGTTGTATTGTCAATAATGGTTCTTCGGGTAAGGTTCATTTTTGTTGGAAGGGAGTTTCTACATGCCCGTCAGACCAGATTTTTGTATTTGTTAGGAACTTCCAATGTCCAAATGCCTTTCCAAAGTTTCTTGTCGCAATCCGGTTGTGCATCCTCATCAGTATCAGCATACAACTCTTTTAAAAACTGATAACCCAATTTGCAATTATAGTGCCCATTAGTAGAGAAAGGCCAAAATAGAGTCCTCAGTAGCAATTCGGGCTATTGGAATTTTTTTGACAAGCTCAGCTTCTCCAGGAATGAAAATCCCATCTACCATTTCAGCATTCCATTGTCTTGAGTTCTCATCAATTAAGCAATCGACTGTTGCACCCTCCATGGACCCAATGATTGGGGAAGCAACCAAGGTTGGGTGCTTAACGGGGAGCCAATGGTGCTGCCAGATTTTGATATTCATCCCATTGCCAACCCAAAATCTGTAGCCCCTTTTTATGACCTCCCTACCTTGACTTTTCCAAGCATATGACCCGGATGCCGACTCCTTTGCTTCCATAAATGAACAATGAGGGAAAAGTATGGCCTTGAATATCTTGTAAAAAAAGAGTATCTGTGGTGTGCATGAGTCGCCAGGCTTATTTGGCAAGACCAGAATCGTTGAACAAAGCATGATTCCTAAAACCCATCCCCTTAGCTAGCTTGGATTTTGTCAAATCTAACCATTTGATCCAATGGATTCTTCTTTTATCACCATGTTGCCCCCAAAAGAATTTTTTAATCATTGCCTCGATGTCGTGAAATAGACCTAAAGGAAGTTTGAAGCAACTCATGGCATATGTCAATATGGCTTGGACAACTACTTTGATTAGAACTTCTCTTCTTGCTTGAGACAATAGTTTACCTTCCCACCCTTGCAGTTTCTCCCATACTCTCTCCTTGATGTAGTTAAAGCTTGCCTTTTTACCCTTACCCACCAAAGCTGGGAGCCCCAAATACTTCTTGTAGAATTTATTTCTTGAACACTCAACACTCTTTTTATCTTCAGCCTAGTACCCTCATCAGTCGACTTGCTAAAGAAAAGAGCTATCTTTTTGGTATTAATTTTCTGACCAAATGCAGCTTCATATTCAAAGAGAATTTTTAGCACATTTCCACATTCTTAGGGATTAGCCTTACAGAAAAGAAGGCTATCATCTCAAATAATAATAATAAAAAACAAAAACAAAAAGTGAGTTAGTTTTGGGTCTTTCTTACAAAGGGAGAAGCCGTTGATCTCCTTAGCTCTTGCAACTTTTGTAATTAAGCCGTGTAAACCTTTGGTGCATAATAGTAATAGGAAAGGGGAGAGAGGGTCCCCTTGCCTAATGCCTCTTGTTGGATTAATCAATTCCTTTGGCTCACCATTCACCAGAATTGAATATGAAATAGTGCATACACATTCTTTAATTAGACCAATACACCTTGAACAACAACCCATTTTCTTCATAAGATTCTCCATAAAAACCCACTCTACTCTGTCATAGGCTTTGCTCATATCTAGCTTCAGTGTCATGAATCCTGTTTTTTCTGAATTGTGATTTTTCATACAATACAAAGTATCAAAAGCAACTAAACCGTTATCCGATATATATATATATATATATATATATATATATATATATATATATATATATATATATATATATAATTTTTTTAAAAAAGAGCATATTGAAGCTCAGTTATAAGTTCTAACAAAAATTTTTTAATTTGTTTTCTAAAACCTTTGAGAAATTCTTATACAAAACATTACACAGGCTAATCAAGTGATATTTAAAAATCAACTTAGGACTCCTCACTTTTGGGATTAGAGTTATAAAAGCATGGTCTATTGGGTGAGGCAGTTTACCTGAATTCAGCCAAGAAAGTATGGTAGTTGTTACCTTGTGATTCATCAATCCCTAAAAATGTTGGTAGAACAAATGTGGCATCCCATCTAAGCTTGACGCTTTTAGAGGCACCATTTGTTTGAGTGCTGCCTGAATTTCCCATTCCATAAATTCACCCATTAGCTATAAATTAATCTCATCCGTTACAAGCTGGGGAACATAGGAGAGTGAATTAGCTTGCAATACTGGATTGCACATGGTAAAAAACTCCCCATAATAATCAACTAAGGTGTCCCCAATCAAGTCAATTTGATCATGGCATTGTCCATCTCCATCTCTAACACCAAGGATGGTATTTTTCCTGAACCTTTGAGTTGCTTTTTTATGAAAGAACTTTGAATTGTTGTCTCCATTTTTCAACCATAAAACCCTTGATCTTTGGTTACACAACCAGATTTCTCATAATAATCAACTAAGGTGTCCCTAATCAAGTCAATTTGATCATGCCATTGTCCATCTCTATCTCTAATACCAAGGATGGTATTTTTCCTGAACCTTTGAGTTGCTTTTCTATGAAAGAACTTTGAATTGTTGTCTCCATTTTTCAACCATAAAACCCTTGATCTTTGGCTCCACGACCAGATTTCTCTATCCAACAACACGTTAACTTCATATTTTAATTCTCTAACTCGAGAATTAGTTAGGATTAGTCCCCTAAAATCCTATTGTATGCTGTGTATCACATTATGTTATAAGTAATACAGTTGTTTTATTATTGTTTAAAATAATGGTAACATGAATATTTGGACATTATCATATAGTCATTGAAAAACATAGTACGTGATTTAAGTGATTTAGTCACCGAAAATGTAAATTACAAGTTCTTTGTAAACTCAGAATCTTAGTTATTAGTCGGTGATAAAATTGAGCATTTCATCTACGAAGACTATAACATGTCAATTAAGATGATTTGTCTTGATCATGGAAATGGAAGCTTCTAATTGATATGTTAATATGTTTTAAGTGTATAAAACATATTGAATTGGATTGCTGTAAGATTTATTATTATATTAACGACTGTCAAATAAATAATAAATTTCAAGACTTTCATTTATATAAACTCTCAATCCTGAGAGAATAATGAACCCAATCATGAAATGTAGGTTACTTTGATATATTAAGAATGAGATCTAAACAAACGATCAAAATCTCAATATGTTGTACAACCACACGTAGTGTTAAAGGAACATATATTCTCAAGATGGAATTCATAGTTTTCTAACAGAAATATAAAATATTTCATTGAGATAAGTTTAATGGGTTCAGTTATTTAAAGTGTTGGGTCTAACCACTTTAGTAAAGAGTTACTATAGTTTATATTTTATAAAATTGGATTTCATAAAATATGCATGAATAACTTTAAAGATAAAATCAAGTACTCAAGGATCAAGAGGTAGTAATTTTCAAAGTGACAATAACATATTATAACTTTGTATTACTATGAATATTTTCATGAAGGGGTTAAATGTTTAGATAATAAAGTCTTAGATATAATTTATTAATAAAGCATAGAGTGCAATTATATTTATATAGTAGTATTAAATATAATTAATAGTAACTTTGGGTTTGTCAAGAGTTAACAGATAAGTCTAAAGCCCATTGGAGGTAGAACTTTATTTGTCCCTTTTGGTCCCACTCCAAGCCACATACTAAAGCCCAATTGGGTAGGCCCAAAAGGCTAACTCAATTAAATAATAAGTTATTTATTTGATAGGCCAAGAATGCATTGACCCCCTATGATGAATTAATTGATTAATTAGCCAAGTTTATTAATTAATTAAATTAACATGCAATATACATGGCAGCACAAACAAATCACCAACTAAAATAAGATGCAATGGAAAATAAATTTGACAAAGTGATTTGTTTTCAAATGGGAAAAATCTCCAAGGCAAAAATCTCACCGGGTGATTTAAGGACACCACTCTCGAGAGTTTACTATTATCACAACAAGCGGTTACAAGTAAAGGAATCCTAGTATCTTATACCAACCTACAGTTGAACCCTTACCCCAATACACAATTAGACTTATTTTGTAGTGACAATCTCTCCTTTAAATGCACGGCTCCCAGTACATGACTAACCAATAGATGCGCAGATCCTAATACGCGACTTAATCACCAACTTAAGAAGGATGTTGGCTATAAAGTTTTTCAGTTCATCACACGATAAAGATCACGAAGTTGCTTGGTCACAAAATCCTACAGTGTACAAATACAGTAGTTTCTTCAAGAGAAAGATGAACTAGAGCATATGTCTCAGGTTCACAATATGCTTGTGAAGAACTTTTGCATTGATATGCATCAGCTGTGACGACCCTTAAAACAATCCTTATATATGTTTAGGGTTGTGAGAAAAGAAAGCCTAAACATATACTCACGGATTGAAATGAAATCAGAATTGAAAATCTGATTTTCATAATTCTCGATAGATACCCTATCTGTCGAGCAGTTGTCGAGTTTCAAGCTTAGACAGCTTTTTAAATCTCGATAGATACGAGCTATTGAGCTAGTTGTCGAGATTTAAAATCCAACACTTCATCACTTGATTCTCGGACAGATTTGCATGGTTTTAACACTTGAACTTGAAACCTTATTCCTTGAAGCATTAAACACATTCTAGATCTACCAAATTATAAGTAAAGTGCGTTTTGTCAAAAGATTAGCCAATACATGATGACATATGTTCCTAACACGAATCACATATGTCCTAGCAATCTCCCCCTTTGGTAATCCGTGAGAAAACCACAACAAACAAATAAACATATGAGAGAAGTCATAAATTACTCAACTCATACACATTTGTTGAATACCATAAAATCTATCATAACACAAACTCTTGAAAAAACTTTGCAAGAAGAGAGTTCATGGCAAGGAAGACTTTGACAACCTATATTTCTGAAACACTTTAAACAAAACTCATCAAGGCATCTTAGTGTGAAACAGAAATAAAAGATTGCATACAAATATATAAGAAGCATGTGCATAAAGAGAGAAAAGAAACAACACATGAAGAGATAGGTGAAAGAACTGTAATAACAACCTCATCATATATTCATATTTATATATATATATATATATATCAACAATGAATACAAGATCGGCTATCACAAAGTGGTCACAAGACCAAAGGTACAAGAACTAAGTATCTATAAGATAAAGAAAAGAAAAAATACATAAGTCTTCAATACATCCCTCAAAGTATAGACATTCCCCCTAACTAAAATCACCTATGTACTAACTCTCCAGCTAAATACATGACTAGTCTCATACCCAAAACTACTCCCCCTTTTTGTCACGAATGACAAAAGGCAAGTAACTCAAGCAGTCATCTCATCATCGCTGGAGGAGCTAGTACCATCATCCTCATTAGAGCCACCATCGTCATGTTCATCCTCAGAAGTCTCTGGAGAAGGAGTAGAAGACTCAATGTAGCCACCAAGGCGAGCCTGTTGTCATTCAATACGACCGACATGGGTGTTCACCTAACACAACTCATCGCTGAAAGTGTCAAGGCGAACATCTATGGGCTGAAGTTGTGCCATGATCACATCAAGAGTAACACCGCCCATATAAGTAGAAGGAGTGGATATGGAAGGAGCTGAATAAGCTGGAGGTGTCGTCGTCTTAGTCCGTAGCTGCTTCGGTCGAAGCTGGGCCTTAATCCGTCTGACAGTCGCTTCATCAATGGCACACATGACAAAGAAATGATCGGAAGTGGGAAAGAAGACAGAAAAATGACGAAGAATCCTCGTGATAGCTGAAGGAAAGATGAACTTATCACGGGTCGTCGTATCCCTATATACATCTATGAGGGAGAAGATGAAGTGAAAATGGAAGTCTATAGTAAGATGCTCTATGAAAGATAGCAAAAATCGAGCACGAGGCTCTGTGATAAAGTTATAGTGAGACAAAGGATGTAGAACAAAAGTTATCACCATGTTAAGGAATCTCGGACCTTTAGCAAAGGTCGAGCAATGGGTGTTCTGACTATCACCCTAAGAGGAAGGAGTTTCACAAAAGAGAGACATAAGCTCGTCTTTAGACACAGTCTTAAGATGCTCACAACTGGGGTAGTCAAGATGCACCACCCTTAGGACATGAAGCACCTCGAATACAATATCCGGAGTGACCATAATGTGCGTACCTCAAACGGGAGTAGAAAAATGAGGTACTAAATAATCGAAACTGTGTATAAAACTCTTGTATGATCACAGAAGGACAAGTGACCAGGATGCCACACAGTGACTCCCAACCCTTACTGTGGATGACAGTGGGTAGGTCAGTATCAGAGAAGTCCGATAAAATGACTAGGCGTTCTAAATGAATGCCTCGTCAGGAAAAGTTCTCCGAAAAGTCCTTGCGGGCTTATCATCACGGAACCAAAGATGAGAGGGAGTAGGATCAGAGGAAGATACCCTGGAATAAAAAGGGTTCCGAGATGGAGTGGATTTAAGCTTAGGTGCCATGATGCAGACTGAAAGAAGGAAAGAGAGGGAGATAAGCAGAAAAGTACCAAAACAATTCAATATATGGATATAATGAAATGAATGTACGTATGCATGAAAAATGCATAAACATGTGACAAGCTAACTTAAAAGCATCATGGGCTCAGCCCAATCCAAACCTACAAGCACACAAATTTGCAACAAAGTAAACACACATCTAAAATGCATGAGGTATTGGTATAATGCAAATGTGATGCAATGCATGATCATTTAGAATCAAATATACAAAACCTATCCCAAAATTTTGCAAAAACCTCTTTAATTTTGAAAAACCCCAAATTTTTCATCAAACCCCAAAAGTTAGGTCACAAAAGATGAAATGCATGAAAAAATGAATGAGAATGAGTCTTACCAGAGAAAATAAATGTTCTTGAGACCAAAGAACACTTGGGGAAGAGGTTTGAAGTGAGAGAGAGGTGTTTGGGAAGGAGAGATATCAGAAAGGATCGAGAGAGATTGAGGAGAAATGAAATGAAAATCGCACTGACTCTTTATATAGAATTCTTGTTTCCTCAATGGATCGAGAGGTGTCGAGAGCTATCGAGAATTAAAAAGCCAGAAATAGCTATCGAGCTAACTATCGAGGAGCTGTCCAGAGGTTTCCACAACAAAGAGGCTCAATGGATCGAGCAGCTATCGAGCATCTATCGAGGAGACAAAAATTTTCTCGATGGATCGAGGAGCTATTGAGAAGCTATCGAGATTGCGATAAAAAGAAGCTGAAGAGCTTGATAGATAGCCTAGCTATCGAGAGGTATCGAGAAGCTGTAGAGATTGCTTAAAAACAGTTTTTCCAGAAGAGAAAAACACAGATATGAATGCAATCAAGCATGTTATTCAACCAAAGATCCAAAACACAATTTTAGCTCTCAAAAACATCTCTCAATCAAGAAAAATGTCATGCATATAGATCCAAAACACACACACACACACACACTAAACAAGTCTAACCAATTTTATATTTCAAAAACAAGTTAAGACAGTTTAGTGAGCATACATTAACACATGTATTCCTTGTGATGGCCAAATCACATTGTACCTGCACATGTATCAAAAGTAGCAAAGAATATTGCGTGTTGTATGTGAAAAACATCGCAATATTTCATAAGTGTTTACATGTTATGACGATTTGAGATATGAGCAAATCAATTTAACTCACACACGATCATAACTGCTTGATGGGGACTATCACCTTCGAGATACATCCTATAATTCCCACATCTCCTAGAATACATGCCTGCAATAATATTTTAAAGCATTTTGATTCTTTTTGCTTTAATTTTCCTTGCATATTTTCTTTTAAGCATATCATGCATGGGCATATAAGAGAGAGAAAAGAAATACCCAATTATATTAAGCTTTTGACATTGCACTTTTGTTATGCCAAAGCATACCTATGTCATTTCATGATTGGCGGGCAATAGTGGTGAGATAGTTATTTATGCATTTCTCTTAAAATTTTCTAGTCCTTCTTGTCAGAAAGAATGATACGAGTGTTAAGTACAAGAAATAAATTAATCTTACTCATCATAAACACAAGCCACAAAACTCACTTTCTTAGTTGTGCATAGAAATGCTCATCTAAGCTACAAGAGATATAAAGTTTAGAAAACTTTGTTTCATTGGCCATTCAAGGTACACAAGTACCAATGTACATAAACACACATTGTTTTTGTACTCTTTTGATTTTTCAATTTTTTTATTTTTAAAAAAATAAAACAAAACTGAAAACAAACAAACAAACAAAAACAAGTTAAGCAAAGCAATGCATAAAAACTAGATTGACTCAAAACAATAAAGCAAAACACACAAGTTATACAGACACACAAAAAATAGAGAGAGAGAGGAGAAAAGTGACTAACGCTTGAAGCTTGTTTCTTTCCACACCTTGGAAAAAGTTTTCCTTTTAGCAAATCCTTGAATTAGCAAAGAGGGGAAGAATTACAACCGTTCAAGTTCGAAAGGAACATGAGGGCTTTGAGGAGATCTCCAAGAGGAGCAAGAGAGGATGGAAACTAACTCAGGTTTCCTAATGAAACCATGTTGCTGCTCTGTTGAGTGGCTAACCACTTATAGCAATTAGGTCGAGTATGTCCAGCTGCTTCACAATGATGACAGGGATGCTGCTTCTTCTCTTTAGACTTTTGAGCATTACTCTTCTTAGCCCTAAGGTTTTTAGTTTCTTTCTTAGCAAGCTTAGGGGGTGCTCTTAAGATAGATTTACCTTTATCTATATTCTCACTAGCTATCACAGTTTTAACATCGTTATTTTCAAATTCAACATTATAAGCAGGAAAAACAAAAACAGTAGTACTAGAAGAAGCAATATTAGGAGAAGAGAAATCGTACCCTAAACCGGTCCAATTGAAAGCAAATTTCTGCATACTGAGCATCTCATCAAGCTTTGCACTTGAAGTCCTCTCCAACTGAGCTCTGACTTGAAACAGCTCCGCTTCAAGCTTCTTGGTCTTCTCAGCCAAGAAATTATTCTCAAACCTCAGTGCTCTAATAATCTGATTGGCTTCATCAAACTTTATGGAGATTTCTTCTCGTTCGAGCTCCACATCACTGAGCTTCTTGGTGGCCAACCTATACAACTTCTCATACTTTTCCAAGACTTTGTATAATTTTGCATAGGCTGTATGGATGTCATCTTGTTCATCCATCTTCTCAAACTTTGACTCCACCAAGTCCTCCTCTTCATCCACATCTTCTACAATCCCCTCAGTAGGATTGATAGTGGTGGTGAAGGCATCTAGGATTTTGTCATCCTCATTTTCAGAATCATCCTCAGGTTCGGTGTCGCTCAAAGTAGCAGCAAATGCCTTGCTCTTCCCGATGGACTTGAGATAAGTAGGGCACTCTTGTTTCATATGACCAAACCTTTGACGTCCGAAACACTTAAGTCCTAAGGGAACAGTGTATTGATCGCCATCCCTAGCATCCTTCTTCCCTTTGTCTTGGCTCTTAGAATGAGAGGAACTAGATTGCCTACGGTCCTTGTAGAAGCCCTTCGCATTGGCATTCTTCATAAACTTCTTGAATTTCCTGATAATGTAGGACTTCATTTTGGAATCTTCATCGTCTGAAGACTCATCCATGTCACTGCTCTTGGCCTTCAATGCCATGCTCTTACCCTTACTTGATTTCCCAATTCTTGTCAAACCCAACTCATAGATCTGCAAATTGCCAACCAACTCTGTCAAAAGAATTTTATCGATGTCCTTTAATTCCTCAATAGCGGTAATCTTGGCATGAAATCTCTTGAGTTAGAGACATGAGCACCTTTCTCACAATCTTGGGTTCGAGAATGGTTTCCCCAAGATTAAAAGCTGAGTTCACTATGTCATTGAGCTTGGCATAAAACTTATCAAATGACTCATCCTCCTCCATCTTAATCTCTTCAAAGCTAGTAGTGAGCCTCTGAAGTTTCGAATCCTTAACAGCCTTGATTCCTTCATAGGTTGTCTGGAGAATGGTCCATGCTTCCTTCGTAGTTTCAATGAAGGATATCTTCTTGAACTCCCCATTTGTAACTGCACTGAATAAAGCATTCAATGCCCTGCTGTTGAAGTTTGCCGCCTTGATCTTAGCATAATCCCAATCGGCCGGTGCTTCCTTCGGCTTGGTCTGGTCCAACCTATCTCCACAGCTTGCCACACTTTCTCATCTAAAGACTGCAAGAAAGCTCTCATTTGTACTTTCCAGTATGCATAATTAGTACCATCAAATAAAAGAGGAATAATGAGTGACTGTCCTTTATCCATGATAAATAGGGGTCAATGGATCACACAGCAAAAATTAAACCCTAATCAAAGTGTGCTTGCTCTGATACCACTTGATAGGCCAAGAATGTATTAATCCCTTGTAATGAATTAATTGATTAATTAGCAAAGTTTATTAATGAATCAAATTAACATGTAATATACGTGACAGCACAAACAAATCACCAACTAAAAAAAATGCAGCGAAAAATAAATTTGACAATGTGATTTGTTTTCGAATGGGGAAAACCTCCAAGGCAAAAACCTCATCGAGTGATTTTAAGGTCACCACTCCCAAGAATTCACTATTATCACAACAAGCGGTTACAAGTAAACGAATCACAGTACCTTATACTAACTTACAGTTGAACCCTTACCCAATACACAATTGGACTTGTTTTATAGTGACAATCTCTCCTTTTAATGCACGGCTCCCAGTACGTGACTAACCAATAGATACGCGGATTCCAGTACGCGACTTAATCACCAACTTGAGAAAGATGTTGGCTGCAAAGTTCTTCAGTTCATCACACGATGACAATCATGAAGTTGCTTGGTCACAAAACCCTACGGTATACAAACACGGCAGCTTCTTCAAGAGAAAGATGAACTAGAGCATATGTCTCCAGTTCACAATATGCTTGTGAAGAACTTTTGTATTGATGTGCATCAGTTGTGACGGCCCTTAAAACAATCCTTATATATGTTTAGGGTTGTGAGAAAAGAAAGCCTAAACACATACTTACAGATTTGAATGAAATCAGAACTGAAAATCTGATTTTTATAATTCTCGATAGATTCCCTATCTGTTGAGCAGTTGCCGAGTTTCGGGCTTAGACAACTTTTTAAATCTCAATAGATACGAGCTATCAAGATTTAAAGTCCAACAATTTATCACTTGATTCTTGGACAGATTTGCATGGCTTTAATACTTGACTTGAAACCTTGTTCCTTGAAGCATTAAACACATCCCAGATCTACCCAATTACAAATAAAGTGCGTTTTGTCAAAGGATTAGTCAATACATGATGACATATGTTCCTAACACGAATTATATATGTCCTAAAATTATTTAATAAGAATTATTAAGTAAAGTAACTACTAAGTGCAGATTTATATATGTGTATGATTAAAAAGAGAAAATATTCAGATTTCTCATGACTCTCTCTTATTCTCTTGAACAAGTACGTATAGAACTAATTAAGATACCACACATCTTGGGCATATTGTAGAATTGGAGTGAAGATTGAAAGTTTTTCCAAGTTAAATATTTGTTTGTTTTGAATTTCACTATGTCAAGGTATGCCTTCTTGTTCTTTGTTTCTAATATCTAGATGTTCCATGTTATCTCAGATGAATGAAGTAGATCTGTTTATTTCCACTGTTTGTTTTTTGTATGAGATGAAAAACTGTATTTTCCAACAAAATTATATCTCCCCACCTTATTGCTTTGGCTTCTGCCCTTGCTAACAATTTTTTTTTTCTCCTCCAACTCCCGCCTCACATTCCTAAAGCAATTATTCTCCCACCATTCCAAGTCTTTACTGCATTTTTCTATTTTTTTTCAAGATATCACCATCTCCTCCATGAATCCAGGTCGCCTCTACTATTTCTCCACAGCGAGAATCAAACAACCACATCTCTTCAAAGCGAAACACATTTTTCCTAGGTGGAGCCTCCAAACTAGATGGACTAATGAAAATAGAAACATGATTTGACAAATCACATCTGAGGTGAGTCACCCAAGAACCTGGGAATTTTAGAAGCCAACCATTATTCATCAATAACATCTTTGAAGTTTTGCATCTGATTATGACTCCTCAAATCTCCCCTAATTTTTCATCTTGCTTAATAATTTCAATTAAAATCCCCTACACAAAGCCAGGGAATATTCCGCCTAGAATTTATGCCCCTCAATTTGTTTCTAGGCCTCAATTCTTCTATGGGTCTCAGGCTCCCCATAAAATCCTATGAACCTCCATTCCGTTTCCAAATTTTTATCGAAAGTAGCATCGATAAAAACTTGTGAGAATCCTCAATTGTTACATTTGCATCTTCCAAAAAAGCACCAATCCTCCTCTCCTACCATTGGAAACCTCCCACTTGTAATTAAAATTAATATTGTGAAGAATACGATCTAGCCTACCTTCATCTGGCCATGTTTCGACTAAAAACACAACAAAGGGTTCTTTTGCCTAGATAATATTTCCAAGCTCCTTCTCTATACGTAGATTCCTAAACCCACGACAGTTCCACATTAAGAGATTCATAATTCTTGGCGGGACTGATCATCAACCTCCACCAATGGGAAAGAGAAAACTACACCATTCTTCAAAACTTGTTTCTTATGGCAAGGTATGGTCACCCACCTTCGAAATTTTCATTTTGTCTCCACTTGCATTTTCTGAGTGGCCATTGTTGTGAACACTCATGGTTGCCCTAGCTAGACGTGTCCACGTGGTACATTTTTTTTGTGCCCTAATTGTCTCATGCTTCTCACGTGAATTGGATTCATTGATGTTGCTTTGATGACTAGACTTCAGTTGGGCCACAGTTTGAATGGGATTGATGGTAACTGATTAAGCCGAGACTTCAATGGGAATAAAACCACTCCGCAACATTGCAGAATCTTCACAACTAGCATCATGCATATCGGTTAAGGTTATCCCGTTATCTGAGGAATTAATAGGCTCTGGATATTGTGGGATGCTTGAGGAAATGTAGACTTGATTATCACTAAAACCGTTAAGCGTTTTAATTGGAGCATTAAAGTTTTCGGTTTATTCCCTTAAATGAAAACTTAATGGTTGACCTGTCTTCTCCGGAGTGTGCACCACCGTTGATTCAGGTGCTAGTGGCAGCTCGTTGTGGCTCATGTCAACTGGTTCAGACCTGTCCTCATTGCCATGAGCAACTGATGTTGACGATGGGCTGCGTTTGGACTTATGAAAACCTGGAATAGCGACAATACTTCTTCGCGAGGGAAAGAATGGCGATGCAAGGAGTCCTGGGCCGAATTGCTTTTGATCATTAGTTAGGCTCCCTTCACTCTCCAACCAAATATCACAATCCCAGTCAGAATGATCTAATCGGCCACACCAATAACTTATATTTGGGAGGCGTTTATATTTGAATGTTATCCATGATTTCTTTCTGTTTTCCAGTGAGACAACTCGACCGCGACATAGAGGTAAAGACACATCCAGCCTACCCGAATCCTCATAAAATTACCACCCTCTGTCCTACAACATCGCAAATTTTTTTGGCGACCTTGACGTTGATATATTTATATGGAATCCCATGAACTTGCACCCAGAATAAAGTCCTATCAAACTTTAGTTCATCCACAGTAATACTTTTGTCATATTTTTGCTTGATCACTAGATGTTTGTCGAAGCTCCTCAACACTAAGAACCTTATCCACATCAATGACATTTTCAAAGATGAAAAGGATTACATGATCTCCTAGATTTCGAACCTTGAACCCGCTCCTGGACTGCCAAAGTGGAGTGAATGTTTTAGCAATGGCATCAATATTGAGAGCTCATTTCGTAAGGAATTTTGCTACAATGATATGTTCTTGAGAGTTTTTTTTTTTTTTTTTGATGAAAATATATTCTTGAGAGTTAAGATCACTCTCTAAGCTGCTACCTGGTCCTTCCCTCTCAGAAAGCGAAAGTTTTGTCCAATTTTGTGTCATCTCTTCCATTGCAGGCAGAGAGAAATTTGTGAAACAAGAATTAGACACAGAAAAAAGTGATGGTTTCCCGAATTCCCTTGAAAAAATCCCAACTAGTTAAAATGTGGAAAACAACAAACCTTCATAATAAAGGTACAGCTATTCTACTGCATAAGAAAAGTTAGTGAACTTTCCTAACGAAACTTTTCAAAAAAATCGAAAAGAAAACACAAAAACTTATCTTATAACAATAGACCTATTGTTATGTAATGAGAGAATATAAGAGCATCTTCTCATAAAAATAAATAAAAACAAAAACAAAATAAAAACCAATATATATATATATATATAATAGCAATACTACTGTCACATTAATTTTCATAACTACTTACTTGGCAAGTTATTTTTTATTTAAAAATGATCTCACTATTGACATCACTTTATTATTTACCACTAATACCTTACCACTTCAAACAGATGTGAATATTGTAGTGTCTAGATTTATTAATATTATAAATCTTCTTTGTTATATCATGTGATGATGATGTTAGAACTTAAGAATTTGTATTATTTAGTTTGATTATTTTAAATTGATAATTTTATGTTGCCTAAAATTATATGTATTAAATATGTATTTGTGCTTTTATATATATATATATATATATATATATATATAACATTTACTCTAAAATGGTACACAAGAATTGACCACTACCAAAATATTTCATTACAATAAACAAATTAGAACAAGCATCAAAATGAAATTGACAACATTGGATAAGAGCTTTTGAAATTGTAAATCACCAATATATTTAACCAATGGAAAGTCTACATTTTTTTTTTAAGTGAGACCTAACATGACAACCCATAAATACACTCTTTTCTTTCTTTCTTTTCAAAAACTTAATTGTAAAAACAATGGGAAATTAGAATTCTGAACCCTAAACATTTACATTTAAAAACATCTGGAAGTGTCAATTATACTATGTCAACAATTATACCATATCAATTCAATTACAATGCTCTTAAGAGCATTCTTATCAAGATGGGCAAATGGTATAAATGCTAAAATTTAACCCCAAAACACCAAAAAACCAACTCCATCAAACATTTCAAATCTCAAAAATTTTGAGATACTGCTACAATGAGATTGTATCAATACAACCTTACTGTAGCACAAATCTTAAACCAAAAAATATTTTTTTATTCCAACGATACTATGCGTGTATTTGTTTTTTATTTTTCCCTTCTTTCTTCTCTCTCCTCTCTCACTTTCCTCTTCTCTCTTTCCCGTAGCTTCTCTGTTTCTCTCAGGATCACGGTTTGAGCTCCTCCCCTCCACGGTTCGTCAGTCAGGAACATCAAAGCCCAAACACCTTCAGAGTGTTGCCGCCGATATGGAGGTAGAGCTTGACGGTGGGGTGATTTGATTTTGTGGGTTGTAAATTTGTGATTTCGAATTGTGATCGGCATGGGTCTGGTTGTGGGTTTCTGGTTTCGGATTTTGATCGGCGTGGGCATGGGTCTCTAGGTTGTGGGTTTGTGATTTCAGATTGTGATCGGCGTGGGTGTGGGTCTATGGGTTGTGGGTTTGTGACTTTGGATTGCGATCGGCGTGGGTCTAGGTCATAGTGGGTCGTGGTGCAGTGGATCGGCGTGATGGGTTTGCTTTGGTGGAGGTTTTCCGTGGTGGGTTTGTGTGTGTGTGTTTTGCTCGCCAGCGTGATGGATTTGCCTCTCTGTCTTTCTTCTTTCTTCTCACCGATCTGGGTTTTGTGATCGTCTTCTTTCTTCTTGACGATCTGGGTTTTGAGAATGTGATGGTGGTTGATTTGTAATTTGGAAGAGGAAGGTAGTGGCTGTGCCCTTTTTTTTTTTTTTTTTTTTTTGATGTGGTGGATTTTGGTTGCTACGATGGAGGTTGATGCTGGTAGTGCTGTGGCGGAGGTGGCTATGACTGTTGCTATTGGATTTTGTGGTGGTTGTGGGTGGTGGGTTTTGTGGTGACTGTTGGTAGTGTGGCGCCAACGGTGCTGTGAGAAAGAGAGACAAAGGAGAGAGAGAATAAAAAATTATTGAAAAATAATAAAGATACAATATTTAAATGAAATGGTAAAAAAAATAGAAGTTTTGATATAAGTAGTACTGTAAAGTGGTGTGTTATATGTCATAAAATTGGGTTTTGAGGTGGTAAATGCTAAATTTTTAGAATGCTTGATAAGAATGCTCTAAACCACACGCACATGATCTTACAGATTTGGCAAGAGCCCAGAATTTAATAAGAGCTTCTAAAATTAGAAGCCCATGTCTAGCCGACCCAACAGGATATGCCAGCCCATACATACATAGACACAACCCAGAGGCATGTGGTTGATTAACTTAGATTTTTTTTTTTTTTTTTGGCTGAGAACTAAGAAAGTGAAGGGTTTGGAAGAAACAATGGATGTACCAAGCTCATGGGACACCGTTGTTCTTAAATTTTATTTAGTTGCCATGAAATGCTGTTGACCTGAGAAGTATATGAACTCCTAATTGGGCCTCCCAAGAGAGAAGAAATTGCAAAGGAAGCATATAAAGCCATTACAAATAAGAGATTAAGCCACATACAAGATACAACCGCCTAACACTATTGGTCAAACACCTTGAATTGATCACGAGCCCACGTGAAACACTACGAGAACAGATGAATAACTTGTTGAAGACCAACAATATGCATAGGATTCTAGTATGAAATGATAAAATCAACTCTGAAATAAAGTCCAAAAATAAAATCAGTCGTAGTTTGGCCTTACGTATCCAACTCTAGTTACAGGGGATTTAATAAAATGAAGATAAAATCCTAACTAAAATATTAAAATCTACCAAAATTGATAGGTCCAACTATAGGTGAAATAAAAATTTTAAATTAAAAAAAAAGAAAGTAATTCTTATTGCCAGCACCATTTTCAATGCCAGATAATGTGATATATATAATTCCAATTTATAATTCTCATGATGATATAAATGTATCAATTGCTAAAGGTATGGGCAAACCCTTTTATGACTAAAGCAGCATTTTTTTGTTTTTTAACAAACAGCTGCATCTTTTGTCTTTCTTGAAAACAGGCAGTTCATGAATAAGAAAGACTGCTTTAGGAGAAAAAGGTATTTAAGTAATCATCCACCCAATTATGGATTTGTTGATCCATCAGCAAAGAAATAATAATTTCAGGGCTTAGAGAATGATTGATCGTCCCTCTCATTTTAACAGGGCCGTTGTTTTACAAATGGGGCACAGATTCTTCAGCAGTAGCCACTGTTTGATGCAGTTGGTGTGAAAATCATGCCCACAATCTAGTGCCCCAAGATTATCCCCATCAGCATACTCCTCCTGCATGCGATGGTAACATTTCAAGAGAAGGCAAACAAAGTTGAAACTTAAAAGTAGTTGAGTGCAGCAACTGAAAGCAGAAATCTACTAGTTATAAGAAAAAGAAAAGAAAAGGCATGGAGGAAAAGAAAGAAAGTCTAGTTATTCTCTTTTCTCCTTTTTTTTTCTCACTGCCACATATAGACAGATGGAACTCATACCTGACATATACAACATGGTTCTAAGTCAGGCAGGGATTCTGTTGCAGTAGCATATTTTCGCTGTTTCATTAACTCAAAAATGGTATCCTCGCTCAGTCCTGTGCTCACATCTCCAATGCGTTCTCCCAAAGCCAACAATTCCTGATATCCCAATCATTTGTATCAAGGGAACACTTACTAGTAAAATTTCCAATTGGAAAAATCATTTGTCCTTTCTTACCTCATAAGACATGTTATCAACATCAAGCCGCATATCTCTATGCCTGTCATGCATATCAGCCATTCCATGATATACGAAGGGATCAAAAAGCATATAGTCCTAGCATATCACCCAAAGGAAGTTCAAATGTTAGACAAAGCCATCATCAGTGTTGAATGATAAGTTCCTAGTAGCAATTTTCTGGATCACCAGAGCATCTTAGTGAACCCTAATTAGAAGCTTGCCTAACAGAGCCATCATGTAAAGGTCTGTACTTTCTCACAGTTGCAACTATGCTGATTTATGAATAGGAAAATCTTTTAGAATGTGTAAGAAAGGTGTACAAGCCAGATGGTAACCTATGTTTCCCTTCAAGATCACAAACTATTTAATCCAAACCCTAGGACTTAAATCAAACATAAGGATAAAAAAGAATATTTAAGTATCTAGGAGGATGGGGACAGGAGATGCACAAAGCTGTCATCCAATAAAAACTAAATTCACTTAAAGAATGACACCCAAACAGTTGACCATAACTCATCACCCTAAAACAATATATCAAGTTCACCCACTTAAGCCACCTATTCTAAACCAAAAGAACATAAAAATTTTATAATTAAAAAAAAAAAAAAGAAGAAGAGATTATCCAGACACCAATATTATACTTGTAATTTGTTCGTGTGCCATCAGTTGCACAGGATATCATGTATAATAGATTATTCATGTTTAAGCTAGCAGCATCATGATCCAAGATGATAAGGATACATGGGAGTAGTTAAAACTAGGTGCTTAATAATTTTTACAACATGGTGTAAAGATAAATGTAATGCGTTTCAAATTCAGCAGGAAGTTGTTTTAACCATTTTTATCCACTGCAAACAGAGAAGTACATGTATCACTATAGGGTTCACTGTTAGCAGCTAGCTACTAGGCATTATACATGATTCCATCACATCAACAAAGCATCACCGCTTTCTCTCCTGGCTGCTAATATTAAAATAGAAGGAATCTAATAATAAAAGAATCACATTAAATGATTGAAGCATTTGAAATGCACAAAAACACAACAATAGAACCATCAATCAGTTTTTGAATACCACAGTAAGAAAAGAAAGATAAATGTAACTGAATCAACTTGAGCCAGAGTAGGTTGTTAATGCAGTCAACAGGCCAAAACAAGTTCTAAGATACTGACTTCAAAGAACAACAGTAATTTAACATAAATGATAATAACAGTAAACATAAATGATTATAAAAATAAACATCGAACCTCAGCTCGTATGTTCTCACCCCTGCGCATGGCACTCAAGACTTGACGAATCTGGTACATAGAGATGGACAAAAATTGTTAGTTCCATGGGAATGCATCTGCAAAATCAATTAGCCAGTCAATGAGTTGTTATAACAACCAACATAATATTACATGTCAGACAAAAACCATGATGAGTGAGAATACAAGTAGCAAGGAGTTTTTTGTGCATAATTGGACATTCAAGTGAGTATCCTTTGGGCTAAGTGGCAGTTCCACCTCAAATAAAAATGGAATTATGGGTGGTGTCAAGAGTTGCATCCTGTGGGGTGTGAGAATTTTACACTAAAATTTTTTGAACTGGACCTTCAACACAGTTAAAACTTTTCCATTTTCCCCATTTCCCAAATATAGGTACATAGTGATAAAAGGATGACTAGTACTTTGTGATTATAAAACCCTAGCTCAACATTTAATTCATCGAGATAATTAACCCTCCATAGATCACATGTTCTGCTGCAAAGAACACCATAAAGCTATTATATATCCACGTTATGTAATATTACAACTTCCTTCTTCTTTTTTTCTTTTTTGATAGGTAAGAATAATTTTATTGAAATGAGACTACATGAAAAAGACACGAACTAGCCTAAAGAATTACAAATAGAAAAAAAAAAAAAATATATATATATATATATATATATATATATATATATATATATATATATATCTACATAGACAACATATGAATCGACTCTATGAAAGATTGAACAGAGTTACTATCTATGAGATCCATTACAAAAGATCACTCATAAAGAGAACTAATGAAGGATTCTAGCAATTGAGTGGACATGCACTCCACATCTTCAAAAGTAATATTACAAGTTCCATGCATGTCTATCTGTATGTATTTTATAAATGAAACAAATCTCAGGCATAATTTCTTCTGTTGGTCAGTAAATACATGGTATATAATATATTGTACACATAGATTTCTTGCTAACATGAAATTATCCAGTTCCAACTCGTACTTTCCGTAAAATATCCTAGAGAGAAAAAACGGGGGGGGCAAAAAAACAGAAAACAAAAACAAAGAGTAACACAGAGATTTTTTTTTTTTTTTTCAACTGTACCCACTTCCACTCCCATGTGACAGAAATCTTAGACCCATGAGCTAAAGTTGAAATAGATTTGAGAAATAATTTGCAATTAGTTACGTAAAAGAACCTATAGTTCATATGTTTGTCAAAATCATACCTCATTCAGGGAAAAACAGAATAACAACACTTGCATAACAGAAAGTTACAGACATCACATTAGTAGTCACCACGTGTTACCCAGAAATGCATGATTGGATTTTGTTTTCATGATTTACACAAACGAAAGAATTTTGAACCCACGACCCACCTTACTCTAATTTGGGAAGGATTGCTATTTGAGTTAAGGCTCATTGGCGGCTAAATCCATGATTGGAATACTCAAGATCATACCAAATAACTAACGATATCATCAAGATCCATCCTTACTCCCTGAGATCTATGAACGTGACAAGTTTCAAGAAAGCAGATCAAGGTATGATGGAGCTAATGGGTCACTGATCTTAACAGTAAGGATGGTCGACAAGGTGTGATGGGTTTGATGGGCCATCAATCTAATAGTGAGAAAGTAAATCTATGGCCAACGGCACAATACAGTGGGGGAAAGAGAACTGAAAGGGGCTGTTCAAGAGTGAGAATTAGCCGACAAATGGTTGCACGATGATTTAGCTACAAAAAAATTGAGGTAACTTTGGTTGAAAGAAGGTAATAAGAACACGTTTTTTTCCCCATCATATAAGTAAACGCTCATACTAGGAATAACTCTATCGAAAATCTAGATTGATGTGCTCACATCAAATAAAGAGGAAAATAGAAATAATTGTGCAATTCTATAGTAACCTAAATTGTGAAAAAAGAGAGGTGGAGGCCTCAAGTAGATGGGATGCAATTCTCTACCATTAATGTTGTGAATGTAGAACATCTAGAGAGACTGAGGAGGGAGAAGTCCTATACGTGCTGAAAAGCATGGACGGGTTGAAAGCAATAGGACCAGATGGTTTCACAATTGCACTAATAATAATTATTATTATAATAGTAATACTTTTGAGGATTTGGAGCAAATAGGGGACCAGCAATTATCATTGTTTGTAGGGACTTTGTTTGCTTGGTCTCTTGCTTGGGGATTCACTTCTAGGGATTCCACTCTGTCGTTTTAGATTCTCTTTCTTCTTGTACATAATTCCCTTTGTGTAGTTTTTTTCTTTTTCTGTACATACGTTTTTTGGCTGCTTCATTCTTCTTGTATGAAGTTTTTGTAAATAATAGTGTCTTACCTAAAAAATAAAAACAAACCCTGTAGGCAGTGATTAGAGAATATATTGTGAAGGCATCCCACACCTTATGAGACGGTAACATCTAAGAAAAAATATTCCACAGTTTATGAGACGGTTATCTTTGAGAAAATTTTAAATGTCTCATTACCAAAAAAGCAGAGGCTGTGGATGTAAAAGATTTTGGACCTATTAGCCTCATGGGTAGTATTTATAAAATTAAGGCAAAAGTAATGTTGAACAGATTGAAAAATGCTTTGGGGGAATTAGTATTTTACACTCAAAATGCTTTCATTCATGGAAGAGAAATCTTGGATTTGTTTCTTATAGCAAATGAGTTATCAGATAGTACGTTAAATGCTGGTATTTATTCTGCAAACTAACTAGATTTGGAGAAAGATTATGACCATGTTAATGGGGAGTTCCAACTATATCTGTTGAAGAGGTTTTGTTTTTGGGAGAAGTTGTGTAACTGGATATCATCTTGCATTTTCATTTTATGATTTCTAGTTTTGGCGAATGGAAAAAGTGGTTTTTTTTTAAGTTCAAAGGCTTAAGAGAGAGATCCCTTTATTCTATTTCTCTGTTATTGCTATGGAAGCACTAAGAAGACTACTATCAAAGGTACTTAGCTGGCTTTTATATTACCAAAGCCAGTGGCAAATCATTGGAGATTTCTCACTCTTTGCAGACAGCACACTCATTTTCTATGGAGCGGATTAACTTCTATATTTAAGGTGCGTTGGGGCTAAAGATTATGTAAATCTGAAATTGTAACGGTTGGTGAAATGAGAGATGTGGAGGAGTTGGTTGCAATTATATTTGGGATCACCTCAATTGTTGTATATTTTTTTCATAGTTGATCCCAAGCCTGGAACAAAGATGGTTGCAGTCAGCTAACGGCCAGTGTAATAAATCATCACTTTATTATGATGGAGCCACTACAGATCAGGACAATACATGTGATCGACCCTCACTCATTTATAGAGAATCCACAGCCAACCCCCAAAATTTTGAGACTAAGCTTGGTCATTGTTTGAAAAAGGATATAAAAGCTATAGGCAGGATGGAAAAAATTTCATTTGTCTAAGGAAGCCTTACAGTAAGAGTATGTTGTCTAGTCTCCAACTTAAAAATTAAGTTGGAGACTAAACATTCCATTGTCTATCCTTGATTCCATTGCTTCTTGTCAACCAATAAAATGGAAAAACTATGACATGATTTTTGTGGCCAATGATTATGAAGCCAGTCATAGTTGGAATGTGATTAAATTCATCTTGTGATTTGTAATCCTATTTCATTAGGTGGTGGTTTGGGGGTTAGGAAGCTATTGGTTTTCAACAACCATTACTTGGGAAATGATTATGAAGATATATGGAGGAGAGAAACAGTCAATGAAGAGAAGTTATAGATTTAAATGTGGGGTGATTTGGGGTGGATGGTGTTCTGATATTGCTAGGGTTCCATATGGAGTTAAAATTTAAATATGGGGTGACTTGGGGTAGATGGTGTTCTGATATTGCTAGGGTTCCATATGGAGTGAGTTTATGCAAATACCATAAGTGGATGGACCAACTAATGTAGGAAAAATTGGGAAATCCGTCTACATATGCTTGTGATCAGTTTAGAGTTAGGAGAATTTGTGGGCTTTTGGTTCAAAACCCTTTCAAAGAAGGGATAGGGCTCAAAAGAACACTAAGGCCAACGTGCCTCAAATAAAACGCTCACAAATATATATAAGGACTCTTTCTTATACTTATAGTATTTGGACTCTTGGTTTGAATAGTAAACTAAAAACCAGAAAAAAGATTAACTTGGACACAGAAAATTAAACCTACAATACTTAGGATCTCCAAGAAAATTCTAGGCTCAATTAAACTATATTAGATGTTAATTCTTTTTTCTTTATTCTCTTTTTTTGGGTTTCACTCTTGTAAGCATCTTGTGTATTAGGATAGCACCTCTTTTTGGGTTTATTTATATACTTAAATTCATTATTAGCTAGTAAAAAAGAGGGCTACAAGATCACTATTCAACAGACTTTATAAATTCCTATTTAGCTAGTTACTAGTTTGAGTTGAATTTCAAATGTTTTAATGCAAAAAGATTATTAAAGGTCAAGTGTAAGATAAGGAGAATTATGACAACCAAAATAAAATAGAAGTTAAGAGTCAAGTGATTTAGATTGAGTGAAATGTAAACAATGAAATGAGTAAGCAGCAAATCAAACTACATAATTACAGCATCACTAATAAGAATAACTCTGCACCACTGCAATACCACTACCACTATTGCACATTCAATTGAGTAAATGCCATAGCCAGAACACAGCCTCTAATTAACAAGGACATAGAAAGAGTAAACTTGAAAAGGAGAAAGTATTATCAGAATACCAACCTCAGTTACCAGTCGTCGTCTCCCTTCAATGTCAACAGCTAAAGCCCGCAAAGAATGGGGACTACCAAGAACATCATCCCCTGGTCTCTCCAAGAAGAATGCTGACCTTGGATATTGTTGGTGACGGCCCTGGCTATTAGGTCCAGACGACATCAGTGTATCTTGTGAAGAAGTAGACGGGCCTGGAGGTAATGAGGTAAAATGACCACTGGGACCTCCAGATTCTGAGTCCATGGATGGAAACAAAGACCAGGGAAATTCCGAGAGTCTTTGCTGATTTTGTGATGGGGGAGGGTGGCGAGGAATCCAGGTAGGATTGGGCAATGTATGCATGCTTGAACTGGGACCAATCCTAGCAGTGGAAGGAACTCCTCCAGAATTGCCCAAGTTTCCAGTAGCCAAACTCCAACTTGTTGGATCATTTACAGAATTTCTCACATCCGTTGCAGGTACAAACATAGGGTGCTCTGCACTGAGTCTTGGGATGCTTCTTAAGTTAGATTCTTCTCTTAATGCAGGGCCTCGTTCTCCAGAGTTAACAGAACTTGACAAGCTGCCCACTCTTGAATTGGAAACCCCATTCCACTGGAAAGAATGCATGTTTCCTGACAAACCAGGCATATGCATTGTATGAGACTGGCTTTGGGGACCACTCGAAGTTGCTGATACTGCTGCTGTGGGTCTCAAATCTGGAAATTCATTAAATGGAACAGGTCTAGGCGATTGATGAGAGGAAAGATTAGATCGCCTGATACTCCCTGTCGAAGATAAATTAAGTGGTACAGCTTCCTGTTGATGTCTAGCAACTAACCTCCTACTGTAATTCAAGAAGCTATCTGCATCCCCTGTAACACCTAAAGAAGGAAATCCATCAGTAGTCGCTCCTCTTACACCAATCCCAATGCTTAGGTTCTGCTGTTCCGGAGAACTAACAACAGGAGAATTCTGTGAGGGCATATATAAACTGTCAGAAGGATTATAATGAGTAGTGCCAGTATGCCATCCAACATTCTCACCCTGCGGAAAGGAGCTAGAACTTCCACCAGTATAAGACTGCCCAGAAGTACCTTCAAGGGACTTTCTCTTGCAGGATAAACCCCAAGTCCCCAAAGAAGGACCTGAGCCACCATTATTTTCCTCCACCATATAACTGGGGCTTCCTGATGAAGTCCCAACATTATCAAATGAACTACTAGCAGTAGATCTCTGATCTATTTCCAGTCCACTTGACCTGTTAAGATTAGGGCCTATACTAGATCCCATATCCTGGCCACTATTCCCACTGTTACCCACATATGTTGCATTTAAATTCACATTCTGGGGGATATGTGTAGAGCTGGAGCCTTGCATGAACAAAGGGCCACTTCTAACCCGATTGCCACTTATGCCAATATTAACTCTCCCGGGAAAAAGGAAATTGGTTCCTTCAAATCGCCCTTCATTCAATCTTGGACCAGATCCAGAATGAATATTGAATGAGGAAGACCAACCATGCTCAGTTTTTGTCCCATCATCATTCGCTTGGTTTTGTGGATTCATTCTAGAGCTAGTTTCACCTGTGTTCCAGCCACTAAAGCTTGGAACATCCTGTGTACTAACATTCAGACTCGTAGTCTCAGCAGAAGATACCAGATAATTTGACAGTGGACTTTCTACAGGATGTAGCGTGTTATTCAAAGAAGTCTGCTGACTCATACCTGAGGTATTAGAAACAGAACCCTGCCCAACATCCACAACTTCAGAGAAGGAATCAAAGGTAATCCTTTGCCCTTGCATCAGGGCCAATTTATTCCACGTGATAAAGACTGTATGATGTTACACAACAATCCAGCTTCCAACAAAAATGGCAGTTTATGTCTCACTTCTCAGGCACACCTGAAAGCATGCAACCAGAAGAAAAAGATACAATATACATATAAACATCAAGAGTGATTTAGATATCAAGAGAGAACAATGTCAAAATAGCTGTATAAACTCTGATATTAAACAACAGAAGTAGACAAAAAGATAATATAATGTTCTTGCAACAGGCACTTACTAGATCATATGATATTAAACTTTATACGCTCCTGTGTATGTCAACTTTGATGAATGATGTAGACTTATGACTGATTGCATCATTTCATGTCTCAACCGAGAGCCCAGACAAGCTACACCTGAGTACAACAGAAATAACCATCCTTAAAGGCAAGTGAAGGGAAAAAAGGTGCAGAAAACAATGACTTTTGGATGAGATATGCAGGTTGTTATACGCTAACCCTTAATACCCTCAAGCTGATACTTGGCAGAATCAGTTGGAGATAGGATGCCATTGATACAGGCACGATAATAATCCTCACATTCTATTTGAAGTTTTGAAATACCTTCAATGATCAAGAAAAAAGAGCTTACCTGTTGTTTAAACTGCAAATACTGGCAGTTTTAATGGGTCAATTTAATTACATATCCCTCGTTTGATAGTCTATAAAGAAAACAATGCCATGTCAGAAACATAATCAATGGTGTCTTTGCATGAATGGTGAGCTAAATGGGTTAATTTGAGGCAAATGGCCATAAAATTTTTTTTTTACAAGGTAAAATTTCTACTCTAGTATAATCTAAGTGTATATGTGTGTGAAACTCCCTCTTGGAGACTTGAACCCCGGCCCTTGCCCCCCACACCCCACAAGCACTTATACTTGTGGAGTGACCAACGCACCAAGGGTGCACGTTGAAATTTGAAAGGTCTAAGATAACACCAACATTGAACAACTATAAATCTTCCACTCCCATATCTCTCAAACATCCCATGAACATAATGAAATTTGGCTTAGTATATTTAAGTAACTCAAGCTAGGGAGAAACACTTCTTAATCCTATTTTCTAATAAATTTAAAATACTATAGCATGTCAATTGGCATTTTGATCCAATGGTTCTTTCCTCTATAGAATTGTTCAGGGACAAAAAACAAACAAACAAAAATAGGGAGTTGGGGGGGGGGGGGGGGGAGGAAGGGAGAGAGTCATACATACAAGAGTACTAAATTGAGCACCCTTTGGCACTCCAACAGGTGCCTTAAGTATGCTGTCCATACCATTGCACTTCGTTTGTTTGCCTCTAGTATGCTGTCCACATGTCTGTAAAAGCACAAACAACATACCCTACCTTAGCATGCCATATCCCATGTGACCCAACACATGTTTTACCCTAACTCATACACTACATTCATCTAGCCATCCTTATAGATATATGATTGAATTAAAACTATGGCATCCTCTACATGATGATTGCCATTTGCCATTAGGCCAAAGTCACCAATGGTTTCTTTCCGGTATAGGCAAAAACTGAATCCAGGTCCCTTATTCAAGGGCAAAAGACTTCGCCAGTAAAGCTAACTAGAACTCACATTCTTCTATTCGTCTTTTATTAATAGTATTTGTTGTTAATTTGTTGCCAAAGGAATGTTTGGAGGACCTAGAAATTGTTTTCAAATCTACATTATTTATATGAGTGGCCTAATGTTTGATTGGCAACGTCTCCTCTCTTTTCTTTTGTAGAAAACTTGATGTGTATTTACCAAAAAAATTATAATACTAAACGGATACAGTGTTCAAACTGCTAGCTTTTGGTACAAATTACATTTAGATATAATTAAAGTCATCACCAGATGAAAAATTGCAGGGAATTTATATAATAATTGCTCCACTAAAGCTCCAGATCATATCTCAATCAAGAACAAGCCTTTAAAAAATCACTAACAAAAAAACTTTTAAAGCATCAAAATTTTCTACACTAATATTATTTTTAAAAGAGAAAAAAAAAGGGACAAAAGTGAAGAAGCGAGATCATTAAGAATCAATGCATGCAAGAGTAAGCATCTGCATTCTCAGATCAAAAACTCTAACAAAGCTTTGTGAAGATCACCTAAGACACTCAATTTCAAAATACCCAATTCAAAATCTTGAATTTCTTAACACTTTGAATTATCCAATTCAGCATCAAATGCCTTAAACACAAATACCAACATCATAAACACAAATAAAATTTAAAAAATTAAAACCCAAAAAAAAAAATTCAACAGGACCATGCAGGTAAGGGGAAAAAAATAGAAAAAGTTTCAAAATTTGAGAAAAAAAAAATTAAATGGGTCAATCTGATCCCCTTCATGCTCTCAAGATTGCATCAAAATCTTCCAAGAAAACCCACAAGAAAAAAAAAGACAAAAACAAAAACAAAAGTAGGAATAATGATAATAGAAAATAAAAAAAATTTAAAAAAAAAAAGACAAATTTTTTTTCTTAGGAGAAAGCACCTGAGAGAGCTGAGGAAATTGAGAGTAAAGGAGAGGATCGGTGAGCAGAAAGATCAAATTGGATTTCAGATGAAGCAACAGGAAGAAGCACTAGCTCTTGAACCAGATTCAACAACGCTTATGACTTTTTTTCTCTCTCTCTCTCTCTCTCTGATTCCTTATTGTTCTTCTTGTTTCAGTTACTTTTTTATTTTCTTTTCTTTGGTTTTTGTAAAAGACTTGGTATTCTCTCAATACGACAAAAGAGCAACTGCGCAATCGGATGAGAGATAGAAAAAACAAGAGAGAGAGAAAGAGAGAGTGTGTGTTTGTGTCTGGCACAGTAATCCTAATCTGTGAATCTGATTTTTTTTAAGATTTGTGTTGTGAGGTTTGGGTTGGGTTTGGTTTTTGTTGTTTGTTTGGGTCTTTGGTTTTTTTTTTTTTTTTTTTTTTAAATTTTAGTGAGTACTAGGCATAGGCATAATAGCCCAAAAATGAAAAATATATTCGTTGTCTGAACAAGTTCCACGTATCTCGCATGCACTGAATCACCAATGGTCCCGCTGTGACCTCACGACTTTTTACTTTTCACTCGACAACCCATTAGGATAATCAGGAAGCTTATCTGGCTGTTTAATGTAAAACATGATTAAAAAAAATGTCATTATTATATTATATCGTTCTTAGTTTTTACTTGGAAGTTTGGAATTCTCATTTAGATTTTTTTTTTTTTAATCTCTCTACATTTGCAATATTTTGTTTAATTTTGATTCTTATTTTATTTGTTCCAATAGAAAAAATAAATTGGTTTTTCTAATATATTTTTTACATAATTGATTTGTTTACTTTAATTTGATTGCAACCTTAAAAAAATTCAAGTAAAATGAACAAAAACTTTCATTTACGCAAACATACCATAAATTCATAATCTACACAAAAATTTAAGTAGGAAAAGTAACTAATTTGAAATATATAAATAAAGTTAATGATTGGTCGATATGTAAAAGAGGGGTGGAGAGAGAAGTTACAATTTGGTGAGATTTTGGTGTTCATTTTTTGTAGTTGCTGATGGCCATTTTTTGCTAATTCTTACAAGCCCAACACAAATCAAACTTCGTGCTATTTGTACCCACTAAACAGATTGTTAAGGGTTTTTATTTGTGGTGTATATGGCAATACAATAGTGTACTATCTCTCTTACTATCTCCTTTATTTTTATTTTTATTTCATTTTAATTTATTAAGGACTTAGAGTTAGAGCATCTTTAAATTTTTGTATTGTTTGAAAAGTAAACAGATATTTTTACTTTTTGTCAATTTACTTTTTTAAATACAATTTTCAATAGACTTTTTATCATTTTTCTATCTCATTTAAATATTTTTTTTCATTAATTCTTTATTCTTTCTTTAATCTTCCTTTATTATTTTTTTATCAATTTTTTATTCATTCCCAAAACTACCTATGTTTTCCAAATTCCTAATAGCTACATTTTTAAATCTCCCAACATTATAATTTTTTCAAAATTTTCAATGATATATTTTGCCAAGGGTCTAATTTAATTATCACCCTTTCATTATTTATTTGTCAATCTTTATCAAATCTATGTTAGAACTTTGCAAGTCCTTTGAAAATTCTATAAATTTTAAATTTATCAAATATAAGTATATTTGGAATGAGTTTATTCATTAATTCTTTCCTAAATATTCATTAGTTTTTATCTTTTAATTATGAGTAATGCTACAGTTACAAATTATTTTACAACATTTTTACACACTATTGATGTGGCAAATTCTTATTAGTTCTAATATGGGTCTGCCACTAACATCACGTTTATATTTATCAATGATTATTTGAATTACTAAAATCACATCAGTAGTTTATAAAAATGTTGTAAAATAATTTGTATCTGTAGCATTGCTCTTTAATTATTAATATTCATTAACTTATCATTATCCCTTTTTATAAGTTATTATTCTTATTTATTAATTTCTAATTAATTTTCCTTAAAGAGCTGACCATTAGTTTTTTTTAGTAAAAACTTATCAATAATTTTCAATAAAAGACAAACTTATAACTTGAAGGCCACACGTTTGTCCCATTGATAAATAAAAAATAGGGTAAACTACGTATTTGGTCCTTATCCTTTACATCATATTTTATATTAGTTTCTAACCTTTTCAATTGTGTCAGTTTGGTTTCTAACATTTCAGTATCGTGTGAATGTAGTTCTTGCCGTTATCTCTTGGATGAAAAAGTCTAACGTGTTAAACGGCTTATATAAAAAAAATTATTTCCACATCTACTAGTGCCTGGACTAACCTGTCAGCATAATTTTTATTTATTTATGAAATGTCAACATAATTTTAAATTAGAGAAGAAAAAAAAACAACAAATAAGTGAAAGAGTAACTTTTGGATCAAAATCTTTTCCAAAAAAAAAACTTTTGAATCAAAATCCCTAACTCACGTCTATCAACGAAAGAAAATCCCTTTCCTCAAAAAAACAATCCCTAAGTCATGATTTCAAATTTCTTCACATTTTGGTCCTCTAGAGAGAAAGGTGAGGCACTATGGTGGCCAGATATACCAATGGTGATGCCTAACAGTGATGAATGGAGCTAAGGACTGACAAAGTTGCTAAAATGCTGATAATCTCTCTCTCTCTCTCTCTCTCTCTCTCTCTCTCTCTCTCTCTCTCTCTCTCTCTCTCTCTCTCTCTCTCTCTCTCTCTCTCTCTCTCGATATTATCTTCCTCCTAGGTTTTTATCTCTTGTTTGTTTGGAATGGACCAAAATGTGAAGGGTTCAGTTTAAGTTGGTATTGACTTCTGGTGTAGTTCTAGGCAAATTTATGTTTTTGTTCTCTTGTTCGTTCACCTTTAAGGCTCTCTTTTAATCGTGCAAATTTTTGGGTACAAGTACATAGAGAGCCCCAATTTCGTTCACCATATATGGTTCTTCAATTTGACTCTTTTGTGAAAACTCTTAAGGTAACCTTTTGATTCTTTTGTGAAAACTCTTAAGGTAACCCTCTAAAGGTCTAGTGTTGGGTGATCTTTATTTATAACATTGCAACTTGATAATTTAAATCATGTTTTCATCAGTTTGGGTTCACTGATAAAACCATGATAGCCATGCTAATTGGAAAAATAGGCACAAAGTGTGATTCCTATATTCCTTTAAATCTTGGTATGATGATGATTTTAAAGCAAAGCAACTAAGGCCATTTTGACTTCGGAGGGAGTTTGCTCAAAGTGTATTTTTATAAAGCAAAGAATCAAACTGAGATTGAAGAAAACATGGTTAAACTAATACTGGAAACAAATATGTTGATAAGGAGACTGATCAAGATGGATTTCATCAGGTCATCTCTTGGCACTGTCAGAAGGAAGGAAAAGGCATCGCCATTCTCACATAGTGAATTTGGATTTTAGGGAGAAAGTGTTTTAGATGGGTTCTGCCCTAGTTTATCAAACTAAAAATATTTCATTTGGGTTTTTTTTTTCTTTAAACTGATGAGGTTCTATCAAATATTTGATTTAGGTTTTTTTTTTTAACTGACGTCTTCTTCTTTTTTGGAGTAATATGTGGTTCTATAACTTCTATCAAACAAAATAAGCAAAGATTTTATTTGAGTTTTTTTTTTTAAAAAAGTTTGATAGGCGGTTGATGATGTGGCAATTTTTAAAAAAAAATATTTAGGTCATTTGACACGTTAGACTTTTCCATCCAAGAGATAACAGTAAGAACTAAATTAACACAACATTAAAAGGTTAGAGATCAGCTTGCCACAATTAAAAAGTTAGAGACTAAATTAAAATATGGTGTAAATGATAGAAACGAAATATGTAGTTTATCACAAAAAAGATGAAGGCCACATGTTTGACGTTTCAGTGTTTCACTCAAACAAAACAGAGGGATCACCCTCTTCCTTCTTTGTCATTTTCTTCACCTCCCCTACCAACAACATGCAACCTAGATAGGTTAGATCAGTTTTTTTTTTTTTAATTATTTATTAGTGTTTTGAATTCATTAGTTTTATGAGGAAGATTGTGCTTTGTTTAATTGCGTTTTGTTATTTGTGTTTTGTAGTACTTTGTAGTTGTTGAGATACAAGCTAAATTTTTAATCTAATTTATTCATGTGTCAAATATTTTAAGGAGAGAAAATGGTTTGGACGATGAATGGTACTCTTTCCATCAAGAGCGTCTCTATAGTCTTTTTAAATTTTTGTACTGTTTAGAGAGTAAACAGTTACTTTTACATTTTGCCTACTTACTTTTTCAAATATATCTTCCAAGAGGCTCTCTATTCATTTCTCTATACTATTTAAATATTATTTTTTCATTCTTTTTTTATTCTTTATTTAATCATTCTTTAATCTTTTTTTATTAACCCATTTATTAAAAGATCTCAAACAAACACAGTCATTTATTTACCCTATATTTTCTCCACCACACAAACAAAGAAAAGAACAACAAAGACTACCAAAGGAGATAGCAACGCAGAAAAGAAAAACACAGCATCAGTAATGGATCAAGCAGAAATTAACCGAACGATTGGTAGTAGATTGAGCAACAATTAGCTCCCTTTTATGGTATGATTTGTGTAGATCTAAGAATAAATTATCTATTTTTGTTCCTAAAACTTCTCCAAGGTTGAGATATTTGCCTTCAAATTTCTTCCTTGGATAAAAAATCTTTTGATTTTTTTTTTTTTATTTTGATCTCAATTTCCTTTGGCTTTTCTTTGGTAGTGGATCAAGCGGATATTAATTTCCTTTTGCTTTTCTATTTTTCAAGGCTTTGAGACAGAGCTTCTTTGTTCTCTATTGAGAAGTTCTTTGTTCTCTGTTGAGAAGTGCGAGAGAGTGATGAAAAAAAAAAAAAAAAAAGAGAAAGGGAAGAGAGAGAAAGAAATAATATCTTAATCCAACCGGTATTTTTTTAATAGAGAAAAAGGCTTTGGAGTTGCTACCGTGCTCTCCATATCTGGAGAGCTACCGTAGCAAATCTATAAAAAAAAAAAGATAGAGAGTTTGTTGGAGGATGATTTTTTTGAGTTTGCTCTCCAAATAAGGTTTTAGAGAGCCTATTGGAGACGCTTTCAAGAGAGCTAACTACTATAGCAACTCTTAAAAAAAAATAAAAGAAATAAAAGACGAAAGATTTGGGAGAGACCGTTCGAGCTTATATTTGTGGGTTTACTCTCCAAAATGACCTTAAAGGGCTTATTGAAAATGCTCTTAGATTGTATTTATTTTAATGGAAATTAATTTTTGAAAAACATTTCCGCATTTGCAAGTATTTGGGGTGTTTGAAATTGTCGGTCAACCGAAAAATTGTTTTCCTGTTGACCATAAAATAAAGGCACGGCAAAAAAAAAATATTTTACACATTCATTTGTAGTCATTTCATTTTTCGTCTCACCCAAAACTTATCGGCGAAACCTCTTACTCTCAACAACCCAACCACCATCCCACTAACATCCTGTCTCCAATTGCCAATCACTGCCGCCACCGTTGATCGCTGATCAAGATTTTTTGATCTAAACTTCTTATTTCTTTATTATATATGTGCTTGAGGGATGGAAATAAATGAGAAAATAGTTGAAATATGTTTTTTGGGGCTTTTCAATAACACAACTAGATGGCCTCTTTGTCAAAGTCAAAGGCTTCTCATCTCCAGCACCTAGATAAGGGAGTGGGCATGCAATGATTCAAAAGCATGATTATTATCTCAGCAGGTCAAACACTGAAAATCTCATTTAAGTACAAGGGAGGGAGATTGGGTGGGTAAGCAAATGAATAAAGCAAAGCCACAAGCATTTTCTTTTCCCACGGGTAAATAATAGCACTAAAGTCAGAGGTTCAGAGCTTAAGAGACACAAATTGCGACCGAAAAATAATAGGTAACTTTGAAAATTGCCTCGCCACTGTAAAGAAAAGGGATGTGATTGAGGAAAATAACAAAAGATCATCAACAATACAAACAAGAAATAAACGTGAATCAAAAAACACAACTTCCTTCTGCAAAGTTGGGTTTGTCTTTTTGTGTATTTTTGTAGGCGTTGGATTAGGCTGCCCCGCTAGCATTTGAATGGTGGGTTAAACTACCAGACAAACTTGGGCCTAGCTGAAATCCATTTTCACTCATCAACTTCGTACCTCTTCAAACATTTAAATCAAAGAAATGATCATTTGTTTCAATAACTATTATAACCCTGTGTTTAGAAAAAAAAAAAAAAATTATAACCCTATTGTTTAAGAAGCAATACTTTAAATTATTTTAAATTTAGTACTTAAAAACTTATATTTACAATAATATATTAATAATAATTGATTATATATATATATATAGTGTCCTCGATAGGGCGGGCGGGGTGCATAGTTATGACTCATCAAGATTAGGTACGGAGCTAGAACTTTGAATTAGAGGGGGCAGCTTTACCATTAATTGTGTACAGCAATTTAAACCTCTGCTTTTACTATTACTTAGCTGTTGAGATTTTTTTTTTTTTTTTGTGTGGATAAGAACAAAAATATTTTCCGTTAGAATTTTTTAAAGGTCAGGGGCTTAGGGTTGTTTATTTTGGATAAAATTGATTAATTGAGCTTAATTGTTTTAATTTTACTATTGTTAATTTTTGTTGTTGAGCTTCCTTTTTTTTAGGCTTGTATATTTTGTTTTAGATTTTAGATCTATAAATTTTTTTATAGTCACTAAAATTAGGAAAATGCTAGAGTTACAAACTTTTTATAAATTACTGATATGATAAGTGCTACTGGTAAGTAAAAAAATTATGTGAGTGGTGGACTCATTATGCAAGCCAATAAGAATTTGTTACCAAAATAATTTGTAAAATTGTTTGTGAGTATAGCATTATGCTTAAAAGAATTAATGATATTGTTTAAGGAAAACAAAATGTAATTTTATAGAACAAAATTGCTAAAATTAGTACATATATATAATAATAATTTTTTAAAAAGAATGGGGGCAATTGCCCCCTAGTCCAATGATAGCTCTGTCCCTAATTGGGATCCCTTACTTCCGCAGCCCCAAGCTGAGCAAGTAAAATGTCACAATGATCACGCCTAAATGAAAAACGCTAACTTAAGTTGCCCGTTCTACCCATTTTTGACATTTTTGATATATATATATATATTAAAAGGTTTGTGTGGGGTGACTTTCAAGCAATAAGTAGGCATAGTTGGAAAGCGATATGTCCAGGCCTTTCTTAAGGCATAATAAGAGATTAATTTACAACACTATACTGGTGTTTTATATTCAAGCCATGTTTGTTTGTTTCTTCAGGCATAACGCACTTTTTTTAATATATTTTTTAAAAATTGGGTAAAATTGACTTGTTTTCCTATGTTTAGTTGCAATCCTAAAAATGAGCCAAGCAATATTTTACGTTAAATATCTAACATGAAGAAAACATTAATATTTGCTTCAAATAATTTTATGAACAAAAATTCACAGAAAGATACCTGTATTCAAAATCTACACAAAATATGGGAAAAGTGACTGGTTTGATTTTTTTTTTTTTTTAATTAGTTTGAAAGGTGATGGAACTGACATTCATTGGGATGGAAGGTCTCTAGTTACTATTGGTTCCCCCTCCAAAAGTCTTTCTTTTGTTGAGATTTTCCTTCATTGCAATCTAAAAGACCCATCATTGATGGCATTATCAACTCTCATGCCATAGTCTGTTTTATTCTTTATTTTTTTTAGGGAAAAAGCCATAGTCAGTTAGTCACACAATTTTTCAAAAGTCCTAATGGGAAAATAAAATAGTCAATCACAATCACAATACACCTGTAGGAAAATTTTCACAATCATATTTACTTGGTCATTTTTAGTGAGGCAGTTTATCATCATCAAAGTATTTTCCCTTCACTAGGCTAGATATTCAAGGACTGTTTCATTGCTCCTTGACATTATTGTCTTCAAATCCTTCAAGTGCACATCAATTATTGTATTGTAGGAGAATTGCTTCACAACACCTCAATGAGGTCTCCCCATAAATTCATCTTTCCCAAATCGATGGAGTAACTAATACCACTTAGTAGAATTCCTTGTGAGGGACGTGTGTAAGTTGTTTGCTCTCTATTTTTCCATTTCATCCTAGTAATTAATGTTCAAGTACTAACACACATGCTAGCTATTTAAGGCGAGATAATCAATCTCGTATCGGAGGTTGTACCGGTTTGACCAGTAGAACGATTTATTTCAATACCAGTTAATACTGGTGTACCGTTTCGGGTTTACCATTATTTTTTATATTGTTAGGCATCTATTTTTGTATTATATCTATGCAATTGCATTGTGTTGAGGTGAAGGCTTGTATTGTAGCATGAGTTGTAGGGTGTACCATTGTACCATGGTGTGTGTTGTAGGGTAGTATTGCCAGAAGGCAGTTAGTGGTGGTTAGTCCAGCTAATGATCCGGGTAGTTAGTTAGGATGTGTGAGGTGTATATAAGAGGCGAGGATTGTATTTGTAGGATAATAAGAAGACTCTAATTGTTATACTTCCTTTACATATCTCTCTCTTCCCTACTATCTTTGTTTCTTTTACCTTCCCCATTACTTTCTTAGCTATGGAGGCCCAGGTCCCCTTAAAGTGACCTACCCTATAATCCTAATTCCAGCAAAGTCTTTATCATATATTTATAAATAAATATGTGTGTGTGTATTATAATAAATATAAAATTATACCATAAAACATTTCCTCAATTAAGAAAAAATTATTCATGGTTTTAGACTTTAGCATCAATTAAAAAAAAACACAATATAAAAAAATAGAAAGCTTAATTGTTCATTGCATACTAAGAAAACAAATAATACTAATAAGTTTTTTTTTTTAGAATACTAAGCATTTTAACACACACATACACACAAGGAAAGAGAAGAGAAGGTTTTAAAGAAACTAACAGTGGTGTATATCCAAAAGGGCCTATAATACTAATAAGTTAATGCAAATAAGTTACCATTCTGCCCTAACAAAAATTCAAAAATTACAAAACTAAATAAAAAAAACTTTTTTTTGTACCATCTAGTACTTTCGGTATCAGCCGGTATTGTCCGAATTGGCCGGTATGGCCGATACGGTCAGTATTTAAATCAGTACGAAACGTTGACATTTCGATACCGGTATACGTACCGATACAGTATTGACTACTTTGATTTAAGGCTCTAACTTTGTCAAACTTCTAAGTATCTCCAAAATTCTTATTTGAGTAGGAGTTGTATTTGTGGCATGAAGGTCATTCCTTTAACACCGATATTTATGCTTATTGCCACTATAATGTCTTTTTGTTGCATTAAGGACTTAAAATACTAATAAATACTAATATATTGCATCAGTATTTTATTTGTTGCAATAACTTATTGTTGCAATAACTTATTGTCGCAATAGACTAATAACATTTATTTTCCCCAATTTCAAATAACCCTCCCCTTCTATCATGTGCATAAAATATCTAAGTCAACCTTAGCGTTTAAATCGAATAGTGAGTTTAGGGTTTGGAGCGAGTGAGATTCTGAGAGTGAGAAGCAACCTCAAGATGGCTGTAGTTGGTCACCACAGCAGAGCAAGGAGGCCATGGTGGTTCGATTTAGATAGAGGGGGTTGATGAGGTTGAGGAGTAGGTGGTAAATTTTTTCTTCCTACTTTCTGGGATGATACTGATGCAGTGGCTTTGAAGGCCCACGAGGCACTTTCTGTGGATGATCTGAGTCCTCTAATGGCGAAGTTGTTCAGCAAGGTGTTGTCGGCTCACATTCAAAAGCTTGTACAGGTAAGCGTTGTAGGCCATCTTTACTTCTTCTTTTTCTTTGCTTTATTTCTGCTAAGGGAGGTTCTTTGCAGGCTTTGGGGGAGTCTTTGTTAGTCTCTGGGAAGTTATTGGACTTGGAAAAGAAGGTGGCTATGTCCTAGCCTCTGATCAAGCCTTTATTTGCTGAGAACGAGACGTTTAAGAATAAGGTTGTCATCCTTGCTGATGAAGTTGAGAATGACCAGGAGTGCATGGCAACCCTAGAGAAAAGCCTACAAGTGGAGAAGGACTTCTGCAAGCTAAAGGACAAGTAGATTGGTGACCTGGAGCTGAAGCTACAAAATGTTGGGGCCATGGCGATACAAGATTTTAAGGACTTCGACGAGTACTCTGATGAACTATGCAAGTACTACGTGGAGGGCTTTAATCTTCTTATGAAGTGGATGGCAAAGCATCACCCTAGCTTGGACCTCTCTAGCTTGGCTGTTGAGGACACTGAAAAAGAGCTTATGTCTGATCGTCCTTTTGAGACTACAGCTGAGAACGTGACGGAGAAAGCCACAGACATTGCTGAAGGAGTGAAGGAGGCCACTGTTGTAACCCCTGCAGACCCTGTCCTTGAAGATCAGTAATCCTTTTTTTTTTTTCTACTTTATTTTTTATTTCCTTGCAAGGCAAGAACAATATTTCTATTTTGGGCCCGCTGTTTTAGGTAACTAAACAATTCCTTTATGTCCGTTGTTTTAGGCGACTAAACAATTCCTTTGAAGATGATAGATAGGTTTATGGATTTCCTACTTTTAGCTATAGTAAGCAACTTTTTTATGTTTGGACAACTCTCTATGACGAGGTTAGTTGCGTTGAGACAACTCTTATGTTTAGCTTGTGTTTTAATAGCTTTTTCATACTTAGCTTGTATATGAACTGCTCCTTGCATCCAGTTGTGGTGGAATGATTTTCTATAGTCATATTTGACTGACGATTTTAGTTGTGTTTGAACAACTAAGTATATTTTAGTCGTGATTGACCAGTTTTGTATTAGGTCATGCTTGATGACGATATTAGTTGTGTTTGAACAACTTAGTATTTTTAGCTATGTTTAAACAGCTTTTCATTGAGTCATGTTTGAATGATGATGTTGGTTGTGTTTGAACAACTTAATATTTTTAGCTGTGTTTGAACAACTCTTTATTAAGTCATGTTTGAATGACGATGTCAGTTGTGTTTGAACAACTTATTATTTTTAGCTATGTTTGAACAACTTTTTATTGAGTCATGTTTAAATGACGATGTTAGTTGTGTTTGAACAACTTAGTATTTTTAGCTGTGTTTGAATAGCTTTTTATTAAGTTATGTTTGAATGACAGTGTTGGTTGTGTTTGAACTACTTAGTATTTTTAGTTGTGTTTGAATAGCTCTTTATTGAGTCATGTTTGAATGACGATGTCAGCTTAGTTTGAACAACTTAGTATTTTTAGCTGTGTTTGAACAGTTTTTTATTGAGTCATGTTTAAATGACAATGTTAGTTGTGTTTGAACAACTTAGTATTTTTAGCTGTGTTTGAACAACTTTTTATTGAGTCATGTTTAAATGACGATGTTGCGCTCTACTTGTGACTTAGAGTCGTGGTCTTGGAGCTCATTTTAGGTTAACCAATTTTTGTTTTGTCTTGAATGACGATTATGTTGGTTGTGTTTAAACAACTCTAATTTAGTCAACTTTGGTAGTTGTGTATGAACAAATTCAATGGCTATGATGCCGTTGGTTGTGTGCGAATAGCTTTTGATTTGAAACTTTAATGACGGAGATCCTTGAGATGTCTCCCAAGGATGACTCCTAAGTGTTGCACACGTTTTGATAGTGATAGTTCATGGATAATCATTGTTAAATATGTATTGACAAGTCATGGATAATCACAGATAAATACGCATGGATAATGCTTTCACGTGTTATTGATCTTAAGAATGACGAAAGTAATGGTTGTCATACATGCTGATATGAAGATTAAGCAACTTGAAAATGTAAAGTGTTCCTTACTGGTAGTATTTCTTCAAGTGCTCTATGTTCCATGGTTGAGGCAATTCTTAGCCGTCTAGAGACTTCAGTAGGAGCCTTCTCTGGATTGACGGATTACTTCGTAGGGGTCTTCCTAGTCTGGTCCCAGTTTTCCTTGAGATGGGTCCTTTGTTGCCTGTGACACCTTCCTAGAGGTTTCCTGTGTTAAACCTTCTTACCCTGACCTTTTTGTTATAGTATCTGGCCATTACTTCTTTGTGTTTGCTTCATCGACTAGGTCCAGATTGCTGTTAAGCTTCTGTTGATTCTTTTGGTCTTAATATGTTTTGACTCGAAAGCTCGTCAGTTCTACTTCCACTAGTATGACGGCCTCAATACCAAATGTCAGTCTGAATGGTGTTTCTCCTGTTGGAACTCTTGTGGTTGTCCTATATGCCCAAAGGACATTTTGTAGTTCTTTAGGCCATGCCCCCTTTGCCCCTTAAAGCCTGGTTTTGATAATTTTGAGCAAGCTTCTGTTCATCACTTTAGTCTGGTCATTGGCCTGAGGGTGTCTTGGAGAAGAATAGTGATTCTTGACTCCTAAGTCTTATAAAAAATTTTGAAACTTGGGGTTGTCAAATTACTTTCCATTGTTTAATATTATGACGTGTGGGACTCTAAACCTGCAGATGATATTTTTCCACACAAAGCTTGTGACTTTAGCCTCTGTTATCATTGTCATTGGCTCTGCTTCTACCCATTTTGTGAAATAGTCAATAGCGACAATCAGGAGCCTGAGTTGCTTCTTCCCTAGAGGTAAGGGACCCATGATATCAATTCCCTATTGGGCGAAGGGCCATGGTGAGGATATGGGTATCATCGTCTCTCCTGGTCTCGTCTGGACATTTGCGAAGTATTGACACTTGTCGCATGCTCTGACGATGTTGTATGCGTCTCTTTGTAGGGTTGGCCAATAATATCCTGCCCTGAGCACCTTTCCTATTAAGGATCTTGCCCCAACGTGATTTCCACAGATTCCCTCGTGTATCTTGCAGAGCACATAATCTGCTTCTTTAGAACTAGCGCATCTTAGATATGGGAGTGAATATCCTCGTCTGTAAAGCACGTAGTCAATAATGACATAGCTAGCTGTTCTGATCTATATCTTCCTTGCTTCCATCTTATCTTTAGGGAGCCATCCTTTTTTCAAATAACGGATGATAAGAGTCATCAACTCGTCTTGTTCTTTTATCTTCAGAACTTGCCCACCTCTTGTGCTTGGCTGCCCCTTATCTCTACACAAAGTTTAGAGGTTGCATTGTAGTTTTCTGATGAGGCCAGTCTTGCTAGGAAATCAGCTTTTGCATTTTTGGTCCTTGGGATTTGCACGAAGTTTAGGCTATCAAAGTGCTGTGAGAGTTGTTGGACGATCTTCAAGTACTTCTGCATCCTTTCTTCTTTGGCTTCGTAATTTCCCTTCACTTGTCCAATTATTAGCTGAGAAACAGCTTGGACGATAAGATTCTTTGCTCCTAAAGCTTTTGCTAGGCTTAGCCCTGTTAGCAATGCTTTGTATTTTGCCTCGTTATTCGTTGCAAGAATTGTAATCTAATAGCATACTTCAATGTTTCTTTTTCTAGAGATATGAGCACTACTTCTGCTCCTCATACCTTCCTTGTTGCAGACCCATCCGTTTGGACCGTCCATGTTTCCATAAGAGGTTCTTCTCCTTATAGGGGTAAGTGAACTCTGCAATGAAGTCTGCCAGCACTTGGGCTTTCATTGCTGCTCAGGGTCGATATTTAATGTCGAATTGGCCCAACTCAATTGCCCATTGGATGAGTCGTCTTGCTGTGTCCATCTTGTTCATTGTCTTTATTATGGGCTGATCTGTCATGACGACGATGAAGTGTGCTTGGAAATAAGGACCGAGCTTTCTAGAGACAACCAACAACATGAAAGCTATCTTTTCCATCCTTGAGTAGCTCACCTCTGCACCCTGAAATGCTTGGCTGGTGTAATAGACGGGCTTCTGCACATTTCCTTCTTCTCTGATCAGTCCCGAACTTATCGTAGTATTGGATACTGCCAAGTAGAGGTACAACTTCTCTCCTATCACCTAGGGGCTTAGCAAAGGTGGCTTCATCAGGTACTCCTTTAACTTGGCAAGGGCTTTCTCACATTTGTTAGTCCACCGAAAAGCTTTTTTCAATACCTTAAAGAATGGCATGCACATGTCCGTTGCCCTAGAGACGAATTTGTTAAGGGCTACAACTTTTCCTATCAAGCTCTGCACCTCCTTCACTGTCTTTGGTGATTTAACCTCGATTATTACTTTTAATTTGTTTGGATTTTCCTCTATACCTTGTTGGGACACCGTGAATCCCAAGAATTTTCCTAAAGCAACAACAAAAACACATTTTGCAGGGTTTAATTTCATATTGTACTTATGTAATGTGTTGAAGGTTTCTTTGAGATCGTCCAAATGGTTGGATTTGTCCTTGCTTTTTACTAGCATATCATCTACGTACATTTCTACATTCCTACCAATCTAATGAGAAAACATGCCGTTCACCAACCTTTCGTAGGTGGCTCCTGCATTCTTCAATCCAAAGGGCATAGCTTTGTAGCAGTACAACCCTTGGCTGGTAACGAATGAGGTCTTCTTTTGATCGTCTTCATCCATAAGAATCTGGTTGTATCTAGAAAATGCGTCCATGAAACTCAAGAGCTTGTGTCCAGCCCTCGAGTCTACTAGTTGGTCAACCCTTGGCAAGCGGAAGCTATCCTTTGGGCAAGCCTTATTCAAGTCTATGAAGTTGACACACATCCTCCACTTGCCATTGCTCTTCTTTACAATAACCACATTTGCAAGCTAATCTGGATAAAAGACTTCCTTGATGAAATTAGCTTCTAATAGTTTCTCTACTTCTTCTGTTATAGCTTTGTTGCGTTCTAGTGCAAACACTTTCTGCTTCTACTATACAGGCTTGTATTCCGGGTTGACGTTAAGATGATGCTATATGATCTTCTTATCGATCCTAGGCATATCTTCGTGTTTCCAAGCGAAAAAATATTGGTTTGCCCTTAAAAATGAGACCATTTTCTCTTTGTCAAGGGCTGGAAGTTCCGTTCTGATCTTCAATTTCTTCGTCAGGTCTCCTAGGATGATCTCCACTTTTTGTGGTGTTTTTGACGGTTCAAGAATGAGCTTTGGTTCGTTGATCACCCATGTGTGATTCTATCTAGATGCTAAGGCAGCTTGGTAGCACTTTCTTGCCAAAACTTGGTCTCCTTTGATTTCTCCTACCCCATAGGCTTTTGGAAACTTCACTTTCAAGTAATATGTTAATGTTGCTGCTCTTAGTCTGTTGAGTGCAGGTCTTCCCAAGATGATGTTGTATGTTGAAGGACAATTAACTATAAGGAAATCAATTTCCTTGGTGACTTGTGCCGAATAAGTTCCTGCAATCATAGTTAGAGTGACGATGCCTTTAGAGGCGAGGTAAAAGGCCCGATCCTTTTCTTATCCAGCTTCATTTGCTGAAATGTGGGCAAGTAGATGATGTTTGTTGAGCTTCCGCTGTCAATGAGCACCCAACGGATGTTGAACTCTTTTACTCTAAGCATTATTACGAGTGGATCGTCATGGGGTTGCCTGATGCCACGATCGTTTCTCTCTGAGAAGACAATATTGGGTTCGTCATTCCTTGGCATCTTTATTGGAAGGAGCCATGAATGGACGCTGTTTATCTCCCTTCCTTGTGCCTTTTTTAGGGATTTCAACATTTCGCCTACCGTTATTCCTCCCGAGATCATCTTTATTTCTCCTGCAGGGGGTTTTGGTGTCCCCTATCTCCGAAGTTCTGTCCTAGTCGTCCTTCCATTGATACCTGTATGGCTCAGTCTTCCTAATGTATTACTACAACTTTCCTTGTCGGATTAAAGTTTCCACCTGGTCTTTCAAGTGCCTACACTCATTAGTACAATGCCCGTGGTCCAGGTGGAATCTACAATACTTGCTTTTATCTCTTCTTTCCATTGGAGTGCTAATTGGCTTCGGCCATTGCGGGGAAGGATCGTCTCTTATCTGCATAAGGACCTGCTCAATTGGCATTATTAAAGGAGTGAAGTTGGTAAACTTGGGTTTCCTATCTGGAAGCTCCTTCTTTTCCCCTATGGTCTGTCCACCACTTCATGTCTCCTTCTTCTGATCCCGATTGCTGTTTGTTCCTTCGTCTCTCTTCCTTTTCGCCTTCATCTTCTTTGCGAGCACCGCATCCTCTGCATTCATGTACTTCTGGGCTTTATGGAGTAACTCTGCTATCGTTTTTGGTGGCCTTTTAGTAATTGAGAAGAAGAAATCTCCTGGTAGCAATCTTGCTTGGAAGGTTGTTAGGATGACTTGATCTTCAGCTTCGTCTACGTGTAATTGAATCGAGTGATATACTGCCTTAGTGATTCTCCTTCTGCTTGCTGAATTTTGAAAAGATGGTCAGTTGCCTTTTTGTGCCTTTGCCTTCCAATGAAATGACGAACAAAACCCTTGCTAATTTGTTCAAAGTCTGCAATGGTTCTTGGGGGTATCTTGCTTAACCATACTTTGGATGCTCCCTTCAGTGTTGTTGGGAATGCCTTACACATCACTTCGTCTGGGGTCATCTGCAATAGTATCAGCATCTTGAATGATTCAATGTGATCCAAGGGATCTTTGGAACCGTCATATGACTCCAACGATGGGAGACAAAATTTTGGTGGGAGGGGACGGTTCAGTACTTCAGTAGTGAAGGGTGAGTCCGTCCTTCTAATCATCCCATCTAGATTCTCTCTGCCTTTGTCTTTCATAGCTCTTTTTAGTTCGTCCACCTCCTTCCTCATGTTGCGGAGCTTGTTCTTCAATCTAGTGGAATCTTCTCCTAAAGTTTTGTCTCATCTATTGGCTTGAGAATTTGATTCTTCTTCATTTTGGTTTTCACCTGTTCACTGACGTTCTGCATTTTGAGACTCCATCGTCTTTCGTAGTTCTTCATTCTGGCGAGTCAGCTTTTCCACATTTGCCAAGAGGGCTTGGATTTGTTGTTGTTTCACAACATCTGGCTGAGGTCTAGTTTCTGCTTCCATCTCGCACTTTGAGGAACTCTTTTGTCATGGGGAGAGATGGCTTGAATGATTAACGATTCCCACAGACGGCGCTAAATTGATGATGTAAAAAATCAACAGTTGAGCTCTCCATCATAGTGGATGGACGATGCTGTGGATGGGGTCGTCTCTGTAGATGAGAAATTTGCAAAATGAACTGGGTGGAAGAGTAACAAGTCGGCGTGGTGTCAGCCAAACCGCCTCCGATGCTTAAGTCAGTAAGGGAGAAAGATTCTCGAGAGAAAATGAGTAGACAATGATTTCGTAGAGTATTTGTGTGTAATTGGGCGTACCTTAGGTTTCTGGAGCTTTCTCCTTTTATAGTTGTTTGCTGCGTTAATGGGCAATGAATTCCTGCATTTATGCTCAACGGCTAATACGTTATGACATTCATGTCTGGTGTGTACAGCTCATTCGTCACCGTAACTTCGTCCGTTACTCTTTATCATTAATGAGCATAATAAATGTGTAAAGTCTTCTTTGATCAATGACAGTCTTAATAGCATTGAATGCAGAGGCATTTATCATCATCAATGGTCTTTTGTCCGTCGGTCCTTCGATTACGCTTTTGCTTGTTTGGTGTCTTTAATGGAGAATTCATTTAGTGCGTGCCGTAATCATTCGTTCGAATGACGAAGCTGGCTTGAAAGACGAGGTTGGCTTGATGGACAAAGCCAGCTTGATGGATGGGACCAGTTTGATGGACAAAGCTAGCTTTTCTATTTCAAGACGAGGGTAATTTTTCTCCTCATCAATAACAATAATAGAATATTCGTACCAACGACTGTGTTAGTCTAGTGGATATTGTACTTAAGGGTTGTGGGGGGTCTTAGGTACTTATAATTTTTTGAGAGAATTTCAACCTATGGTGTCCTCCGCTCCTGATGATAGCTCTTTATCACTAGAACAAGACACCAATCAAATTTTAGTGTAGACGGGGATTGATACTTGAATGGTAGCTATTTATAATTAAATGATATTTTTTATTTCTTATGAAAATAAAATTATAAATTATCCTCCTAAGGGAATTTTTTTTTTAAGAGAGTTTCAACCTATGGTGTCCTCCGCTCCTAATGATAGCTCTTTATCACCAGACCAAGACACCAATAAGATTTTAGTGTAGGCATGGATTGATACTTGAATGATAGCTATTTATAATTAAATGATACTTTTTATTTCTTATGAAAAAAAAATTATAAATTATCCTCCCAAGTAAAAAAAATCAAATGTGAAACCGCTATCCATCTTTATTAATCATATTAATTCTTACACTTAAAAAGAGAAGAGAAAATTCTGTAGTTTGTATCAAGTTTTCGTTTTTGGTAACATTGATGGCCATTTAGCTGCCACAAAATTACAACTCACAGATACACCCAAACATTTGGTTGTTATTATATAGAATAACTTACTCAAAATTCATTAAATTTTTAATTAATCATGCCTTAAAATAGTTGGACACCATCAACAACTCTCCTTCTCAGTCTTTCTTTAAAATTTAAAACATAATTAAAAATTAACAAGAAAAATAATAATATCAACCTACCCTACATCTGTTGGCTCCAGTTAGCTTAACTAGTAAAGATTATAATAAAGAACAATCATCATATAACGAATGTCATATATTAAAGCTATATTGTATCTATTAAAAAAATCACCTATCTATACACAACATTTTTCATAATTCCATTTTTACGAAGGCTGAATTTTTTTATCAGAATTATATTTTACAACAATTAAAGTTAATATATTTTGATTAGAGCACAATATAAGTGATGTCAATAATGTCATTGTAATTTTAGCATTAATCATTCAAAAAAAAAAACTTTTTTTGAGAAGAAAAAACATAACTAATTTTACTAGGTTTTTCATAACTTATGTCTTAAATTTGTTAATATATCTCCCTCAATCAGTGTCAGAGATTGAAGCTTTGGCAATAGTTAATACTATTGAGTTTTTTGGGTTCTCCCTACTTTCTCAACTGTAGTATTTAGTTTCCTTCCTTTTGGTGAAGATGTTACATTTCTTTACTGGAATTAGATTACATGTAAGGCTTGGGTACTATTTGTGGGGTTTGGGAAACAGATTAGTTAGGATTATGGATGATCTTGCTGCTAAGTGGAATAAGCTTTCCCTTTCTCATAAAGAGGGAAAGAAAGTGGTTATTTCGAAAAATAAACATTCTCAAGAATTTGTTTTGATGGCTAAATTCCTTACCAAAAGGAATGTCAATATTGATGCTATGGCCAAAACATTTAGACATTTATGGCGTACAAGTCAAAATTTTCATATTAGAGATGCTGGAGATAACCATCTTTTGTTTGTTTTTGAACTTGAAACTAATGTCGAACAAGTACTCGGGTGAACCATGGTCTTTTGATAGACATTTTGTTGTCTTTCAAAGGTATGATAGAAGATCTGTCGTGGAGAGTTTGGAATTTAATACTGCCATGTTTTGGGTTCAAATTTACAACCTTTCGTTTAGTCTATTATGCCCTGAGGTGGCAATTGAAATTGGAGATACGCTAAGGGAGGTTATTTGTATGGAGGATACTTTAGAGATGGTTGGGGGAAATTTTTTAAGAGTTCAAATGGCTGTTGATATTACCCAACCTTTATGTCAAGGGAGACAAATTTCATTTGGAGATGATTCAAAGGGTTGGATTTCTTTCAAATATGAAAGGCTTCCTCATATTTGTTACTGGTGTGGTATGGTGTCTCATGATGACTAGGAGTGTTCTCTCTAGCTTCAAAGTAAGGGCTCCCTTAAAAAGGAAAAACAACAATTTGGACAATGGATTCGTGCTATTCAATTTAATTACTCAAGGAAGTCTATTGTGGAGGTCAAAGGCTTTGGGGTGAATGTTCATGGACAATCTTTCAATCGGTTGTCTGGTAGTCATTTGGAGATATCGCATAATATGTCTACTGATGGATGCATTCTCAAAGAAAGGGTGAAAGTAGTGGGTGGTGCTGGATGTTCATCACATACTGATAGGCAAGAGAAGGTGGCTCTGGTGGAGGTTGGACCTGATTTTAGGAAATCAATGGTTGGCATTAATCATGGGCGGTTGGAGATGGAAGTTCTAGGAATTATGGTTACTACAAATGAAGGAAACTCAATCCCGAATTTTGAGGATGCTCTGAGAGAAGTTGATAATGAATTATCCAAAGCTCTTGGGGGCTAAAACTCAAATTTAAATGTTGGTGAATCAGAAGTGGAAGTTGTTGGTAGTTTATCATCTATTAGCATGCTAGAAAAGGTGGATAAAGAGCCTATGGAGAATAGGGTGGTTATACAAGGTTTGGAGAGTCATCTAAATAAGCACGTTCCTTTGCATAAATTGGATGACTTGGCTAATAGTGGAGGTCACTTTAATATGGGATGTGAGAAGCAGGATAAGGTTAGGAAAACTTATACTGGTAAACTTCATACTTGGGCTAAAATTCCACCAAAGTCCAACGACAGAGTTCAAGTGGGTGTCAAGTTGGTGGACTAGGGTTCAAAAAGAAAACTCACTAGAAGTATGTCCTCTTCACCTATGGATAAGAAGGTGAAGTTTGTTGAGGAAATTAAAAAGCTTAGTGTTCTTTTAGCTACACATTTGGGATCAGCGGAGGTTGCTAAGCAACCTCACCGAGAGCAATGAATCTTTTAAGTTGGAACTGTCAGAGGTTTGGGAACCGTCTTATAGTTAATGCCTTAAGAAGGTAGTTAGGACCAAGAAGCCCAAAATTGTCTTCCTCATGGAGACGAAGTCAGATAGAGATTGGATGATGTGGGTCCGTGGTCAATGTGGTTTTAAGCAAGGATTGATTATTCCTAGTAGGGGTATTAGTGGTGAAGGAATTGGTTGGTGGCATCTAATGGGTTTTTATGGTAACCTAGATTTCACTAAAAGATCCGAATCTTGGAGGCTTCTTAAATATCTTAGTGGAATTTCACAATACCCTTGGATGGTTATAGGTAATTTTAATGAAATTGTTGGTTTGTATGAAAAGGAAGAAGGAGTTGTTTAGCTTGTCCAACAGATGCAAAGATTCATGGATACGCTAAATTGGAGTGGCCTGCGTGATCTGGGGTTTGTTGGTCCTAAATTTACTTGGCTCTATAATATGTTTGATGGGTCTCAAATTTGTGAAAGATTAGAAAGAGCTCTTGCTACGATGGATTTGTTGATCAAATTTCCTTCAGCTAAGCTTTTCTACAAAAGTTTCTCAATTTCAGATCATTGTCACCTTGTTCTTCAGTTAATTGGTAAACAGAAAGTTACAAAACAAAGTAAACCTTTTTGTTTTAAGGCCATAAGGATCCAAGTTGTGAGTATGTTGTAAACTCGGCATGGGAAGAAGGATTGTATTTGGATTCTGATTTTCCAATTCAACATTGTTTGGAGAATTGTCATTCTAAGTTGGAACTATGGAATAAGAATGTTTTTGGTCATGTGGGTAAAAATATAGCTCGGTTGTAGAAACATTTAGAGTGGTTGTAATTACAAAGTGCATCTCCTAAAAATATCTTGTCCATAAGAGAAACAAGGGTGGAACTTAATTGTTGGCTGGACAAAGAAGATGCTATGTGGTATCTATAACATCCCGACCCAACTTTAGAGTTAAACTATGTGTTTGAGTAGTTAATTATTATTTTAAGCCAATTCCTTTCTATAATTAATAGAATAGTATTTAAAAAATATATTATTTTATAAATAATTGAATGGCTAATTGTAAAGAATTGTAAAGATTATAGATAATTGAATGGTTAATTGTATTATAAATATATACTATGTATCTACAAAATTATATTAAGTGGTTCAAGTTATTAGATACATAGTTGGTGTTTTAATTAGGTATGATGCATGAGATGTTATAACATGGTTAAGGTTGTAAATAGGTAGTCAAGAGAAGGATACAGTGGAAATTCCACCCACACATGCAACCAAGTGAAATTCAACACATGTAAAGCCAAAGTGTCTTGCATGTTGACACATGCTATCCTCTTAAACCCCAAAGACCAACATTTGGCCGGCCATGCAACAAACAAGCTTCACCTCATTCATCTTTCTACTCTCCCAAAACGACTAGAACAATCAAGAAACTCTCTTTCTCTCACACCCACGGGTCCAACATCAAAAGAAAGAAAAACTCTCAACTCTCCTCTCCCTCTCACACCTACGGGTCTAGCAACAAGAAAATTTCTTTCAATTCTTCTCAAGCTCTTGTTCCCAACTTAAAGCTAGAGTGATTCTAACTCTATCACTCCAAGAACCCGTGTCTAGGGCAAGGGGAAAATCTTATGTGATGGTTATATGAATTTGTATATGGGTGTGTTGGATTCTAGAGATTGTTGATTGCCCGAATATGAATTGAATCATTGTTTATGCTTGCAAGTGCTTCTAGATGATAGACTAAGATAAAAATCTGTTATGGGTAAGTGTTGAAATTAGTAAAATAGCTAGATAAACTTATGGAGTTGCTAATTGAGGTGCTGAATGTGTAGTTGATTCAGTAATTGAAGCTTGTTGAAAATTAGTTAATAGGCACTTCATGAACTTGTTAAGAGTTACACTCATTGGTTAACCTGTTTGGTCATTATAAATCTTTTATTTTTCCAGGACAGTTATGGGTAAAAAGTTTGTTGGAGATTATTATATAATATGTCTAGTATGTGTGTATTAAATTTCATTGGAAAATACCATCATTTGATAATTTTTTGTAAATTTACAAGAAAATGTTGCAAAACTGTCACTGTGAAAGATTCTGTGTTTACACATGGTAAATTATGTAGTAAATTGTATATAGTGAATTTGGATGCTGGGGATATTTCCTATGAAATCTAAGACACTTATGGTTGTTGTTGAATTGGTCTCACATCAATTGGATCAATACAAAAATAGTGGTGCAATTTGTAAGTTAATTGAAATTCTGTTAGGACAGGTTTGAGTATGTTGTCTTATATGATTTTTATTAAATCATGGTTTTATTATTTGGCTTTGAAAATTATATGGAATCTACTAGATATCCATAGGAGTGGCTCTATAAATTGGTATGAAAATTGGATATGAATTGATAGCCCATTTGTATTTTATAAGTGAAGTATATGCTGCTGGAATAAATAGTGAACAGTAAGCGACATACCTAACTTTGAGGATTTAATTCTAAAGTTAGGTTGAATGATTTGAGTTATAAATTAATGTGCTCATCATTTGATATGTTTGGATCATAGATAAATTTTTTATAACTTGGTTCAAGATTTAGTACTCAAAGGAGGGGTTCTAAACCATTCTACTGCTGTTTCATGTTGCTGTCTTGTTCAACGTGTTGTATGTTGCCATATAAGTGTATATGGTTATATGACCATACTTAAAGGATTTTATGTTTATGCACGCATTATTGCCCTAACCTCAAACACATTTTGAAATGAAGTTGGCTCCTTTGGAGACATGATATAAATATGAGAATTGTGGTTTTTCTTTAGTTTGGTACACCATTTGTTGATGTGTGCATAATATGTTTGTGAGAAGCTCGTTGAGGTGAGATTAGGATATCCTTGATTTTAAGATATAGGTTTTGAGATGAATATGTAAGTTTATTCTAAGGTAAAATTGATAGTAATAAGCTTTGATATTTGGTTTAGGTGTTATCAGCCCCCAGGTCTAAGCTCCTTCGACTTTAGGCTCTTAGTTCCTCTGCTTTCAAGTAAGGGATAAGTTATATGGGCATTTGATAAGTCATGAGGTTATTTGAAATGTATTATGCATTAAAAAGTTTTTTATTAGAGATATGACATATAATCATGTTTCCGAGAAAGATATGTTCGTGAGCTTTCGAAACCTTATGTATATGATTTAAGCATATTGATGCTATTATTAATTCCACGAACATGATGTTTAAAGAAAATAATGGAAATGCTATTATTATGAAATGTTATGCAAAATAAAAATTCTAGTATGATGTATTAGTATGAAATGTTTTCGGGTTATGTCCTCTGGTGATTTGAACTCGGCCAATAGGGGTTAAATTACTGGCTTTCCACGAAAAATGTTATCTTATTGGCCATTAAAAGTGGTGAGGCTCTGTTGTACCCGCCCATGTTGGGAATGGCTAACTTGTGGAGGATGCCAACTGAACCGCATAGTTGAAGATATGTATTATGAAATGATCCCGGGAATCCTTAGCATTGTGGAGAATGCTGGATGCCTGGCATAGTGCTGCTAGAAGCCTCCCAATTATGTACAAACTTATCAAATACAGACTAACCAATATATTATTTATGAACAGTTATATTATATTATGATCATGAGAGAATGATTTTTGTTTAAATGCATTATGAAAAGTTAAAAGCTCTCATGAAAAGAAGAAGTTTCTGATGAAAAGAAAAGATGATCTTTAAAGATAAATGTTTCTGAAGTTTCTGCTATTCTTTAAAGATGAAGTTTCTGATGAAAGTACAATTTTATGTTAAAAAGTTATCTGATATCTATTCTTTATGAAACGTTAAGTTTTATGACTAAAAAAGTTATAATATTTTATGAGAAGAAGTTTATAAAGAAAATTTTTCTTATTCGTCAAGATGTTTCTAGTTTAAGACAAAGTTACCAATTATCTTATTTAAGTCAAAATGATTATTTTTTAATGAGAATATGTATGTATGTATGTATGTATTTTAAACAATCAATAATATATTTGGTGACTTTGTAAGAAATGAAAAAAATTCAATCTGAAAGGTTTTGGTAATATTATTTTGATAAGAAAAGGGAGAACAATTATTTTCCTCTGAAAAGTATGAAATACTATGCATGAAAGAATTTTCTCCTATCTAAACATTTATAAAATAAAATGATTTAATTTACATTTATTCTTATTAAATTCTTATGTATCTTACCTTTATTGAGCTGTGTAGCTTACCCCTTCCACTCTTTCAGTCAACATGTTTTATTTTGGAGCACAGAGAGCCTTAGATGAGTTTTGGAAGGAGTTGGTTTCAGTTTTAAAAGTATAGATCCCAAACTAGCAATTTGATGTTTAGCCTTGCAGTATTGTGTATTTTAGAATCTAATGAAAGTTGTGTGCCTTAAAGTATTAAGAGATGTATTACGTGAAATTCAGATTTTGAATAACTAGTGGATTGTGTTATCCCTTGAAGTATAATGTAGATGCTCTGAATATCAAGTGGAAAGTTATATCAAGAAGTAAAGAAACAAGAATGAAAAGAAAGAGGGAAGATTTTTGTTTATAATTTTAGTTGGTTCTTGTTAATACCAGGTTTAAGCTTGATATTGACATGCCAGTCATGGTCACAAACCTAGGTATTTGGTTTGGGATGTGACAGTATCAGAGGTCAAGATTAAATTGGATTCAAGTTGGGGATAGAAACACTGCCTATTTTCATTCTAAAGCTTCAACTTGTTTTTAGAATAATTGCATTGAAGGTTTTCTTGATTGTAATGATGTATGACAGAAGGATAAGAAGGAAGTGGAGAATATTATGTTAAACTATTATGCGGATCTATTCAAGTCTTCTAATCCTTCTATGCTTGAGGAATTGCTGGAAGCTATCCAATCGAAAGTTTCTGACGATATGAATATAAGGCTTATGGCTGATTTCCAAGAAGTGGAGGTTAGAAGGGCTCTTAAGCAAATGTATCATCTAAAATCTCTCGGTCCTGATGGTATGCCTCCTTTATTTTTCCAGCATTTTTGGCCAACTATTAGGATTGTTGTAACCAAAGCAGTTTTGGATTTCCTTAACTTTGGGATTATCCCTCCTAAATTTAACGAAACTTATATTGTTTTAGTTCCAAAAATTAAGGAGCCTAAGAGAGTTACTAATTATTGCCTATCAGTCTTTGTAATGTGATTTATAAGCTTGCTTCAAAAACCCTCTCTAATATATTCAAAAAAATATTGCCAAAAATTATTAGTGATTCCCAAAGTGTCTTTGTTCATGTAGATTGATTACTAATAATGTTTTTGTGGCTTTTGAAACCATGCATCATATAAATCTTAAAAAGACTGGGAAGATTGGAGAGATGGCTTGAAAGTTAGATATGAGCAAGACTTATGATAGGGTTGAGTGGCTTTGTTTGAAAAAAATCATGGAGAAACTAGGTTTTAATTCAAGATGGAGGGATCTAATGATGCAGTGTATTTCAACTTTTACTTATTTTGTGCGCATCAATGGGAAACCTTGTGGTAATATCTCTCCTTCTAAGGGTCTACGCCAAGGTAACCCTCTCTCTCCTTACTTATTTTTAATTGGTGCAGAGGGTCTCTCTACGCTAATTAAAATTTTTTGTAAATGCTAGATCTTTGGATGGTGTGTCTATATGTCATGGAGGTCCCAATATTTCTCATTTATTTTTTGCAGATGATAGCCTCATTTTTTGTAAAGCTAGCCTGGATGAATGTGACTCTCTACAACATGCTTTAATGGTGTATGAAAGGGCTTATGGACAACAGTTGAATAAAGCAAAAACTTCTCTATTTTTTAGTAGGAACACTGATGGAAATATTCAAGAGGAAATTAAGACAATATTTGGAGCACAAATAATTTGTCAGCATGAAAAATATCTTGGACTCCTTCCATTGTTGGTTGTAATAAAAGAAATTCTTTTAATGCTATTAAGGAGAAATTAGCAAAAAAATTAGCAGGATGAAAGGAAAAGCTATTGTCTAAGGCTGGTAAGGAGGTGTTGATTAAGGTTGATGATGCGAAGAAAATCAGTAGGCTGGATGCTTCGGATTTGAAAGGACTACTGGCTGTCTTGTTGGCCTAGAAAAGAAAGAAAAATAATCAAAGGTGACCGGGGTTGCCGGCCAAGAACCCTCCGATGTCAAAGTTAGTTTTTCTCTCTTAAATTTTGGAGTTCCAACTTTTTAGGAAATGTAAAAACGTACCTTTGTCTGGTCTGAATGAGCGTTTATATAGTGCACCCTAGAAACGGTTATTAGGCTTGTAACTTCCCTTATATTTGAGGAGTTTTGAGAGTTCAAGGATAACTTCCACAACCGTTTAGGAGTTACACATTTTTTTTCATATAACTGTCACTGGAAGTTATGCATGTAATAAGGAGTTGTAGTACTGAACCTCGATTTTACTCATGTCTTGGTACACTAGCATGTAGGCAAGTTCTTGCTTGGGAATTTCCTAAGTGTCAGGGGCTCGTCCAGGAGTCTTCCTGACGAGCGCACCTTGTTCCCACGGAAGGTCGTCCTTCTATAGACGACCTTCTCAGGGCAATCTTCCTTACATGGACAACCTTCCTATGTGGGGTGCATCTTTTATAGGCAAGCATCTTCATGTACGGACGAGCTTGTCACAGACGAGATGCTTACAACGTTCGCTTTCCCGTCTTTGTCCTGGACAACTGTCATGGACAACATTGGAGTTGGTGTATTTTATCATCCCCCATCAAAAGTTGCTACACAAGCTATACCAACTTATACTATGAGTTGTTTTAAAATTCCTGATCCCCTCTATGATGATTTGACAAGTACGATACGAAACTTTTGGTGGGGACAAAAATAGGATGAGAAGAAAACGACTTGGTTGAGTTGGAAAAATTATGTGTGCCGAAATCAAGTAGGGGGCTTGGTTTTAAGCTTTTGAAACCTTTTAATTTAGCTCTCTTGGCAAAACAAGGATAGAGACTTCAAGTATGCAGGGACTCACTTGTATATAAGGTGTTTAAGGCAAGGTATTTTTTGGATTGTGATTTCCTTCAAGTTTCATTAGGTAAAAAAACCTTCATATATTTGGAGAAGTTTAATGGTAGCTCAGGAGGTGGTTTGTAAGGGTGTAAGATGGCTTGTGGGGAAAGGGCAGAAAATTCAAATATGGGTTGACAAATGGCTTCCAAACTCATCTTCATATAAGGTGATTTCTCTAAAAAGTCCAAATCCTTCAGTTTCTTTGGCTAGTGATCTGATTGACGTTGATAATAAGAGATGGAATATAGATTTGCTTCAGCAAGTTTTCCTACCTTTTGAGGCTAATTATATTGGAGGAATCCCTTTTAAGTATGAGGTTGCCAGAAGATAAGTTGATTTGGGCAGAGAATACAACTGGGGTGTTTAATATTAAGAGTGCATATAAAATTACCTTGGATTTGTCCACAGTTAAAGAAGTTGTTTCTTCGTCAAATGGGGATAGTCTACGGTTATTCTAGAAAAGATTGTGGAAAATTCAAACTCCTCATAAGATTCGCCACTTTGCCTAGAGAGCTGCTCGGAATATTTTGCCCACAAAAGACAATTTGGTTCATAGACATGTGTTGGTGGATGGTACCTTTGAAGAATTTGGTATTGGTTCAAAGTCTTTACTCTATCTATTCTAGGAATGCCCCAATGCTAAGGAGATGTGGGTTGCATCTAAATTATTTTGCTCTTTGCCTATGGTACATTTTCATAGTTTCATGGATTTTTTATGGTTTGTGCTAATGGAGGAGAAATGGATGAAAAAAAAAAAAGTTTTGGCTGTCACTTTGGTCTAGGCTCTTTGGTAGAATAGAAATGATGTTAGGCATGGTAGCTTTAAGAAAAATGGATAACAGCTGTTTCAATGGTGTTCACATTATTTAAAGGAATTTTGGGCTTTCTCAGTTGTTCACCCAAAGTCTTCTCAAACAAGTGATTTGAAGTGGACTCCTCCAATAGCTCCGGCCTATAAGGTCAATGTGGATGGGATTGTTTTTCTTCTCAGAAAGCTGTTGGGGTAGGAGTTATTATCTAAGATCATAAAGGTAAGTTCATTGCTGGTTTATGTAAAAAATTCAAGCACCATTGGGAGCTATTGAAGTTGAGGCTGAAGCATTTGAATTGGGTTTGCTAATTGCAAAGGAAGTTGGTATTTTGGACTTTGTTTTGGAGGGTGACTCTTTGGTTATTGCTCAATCTTTGTGTGAGAATGCTCCAGCTCCTTCTTCAGTGGCACCTGTGATGTATGAAATATTAGCTGCAAGTCTTGATTTTCGCAATGTTCATTTCTTTCATGTTTGTCGACAAGGAAATAGGCTTGCTCATCTTTTGGCAAAATTTGCTATAGGGACTTATGACTATTTAGCTTAGATTGAAGAGAATCCTTGTTTTCTTAAACAAGTTTTTCTCCATGTCCATGATGTATCTTTTGCTTTTACTTAATGAAAGTTCTAGTCTATTTATCAAAAAAGAAAAAGAAAAAGAAGGTGACTTAAAGATTATTATCATCTCTTCTTTGCAAGCTAAAGAAACTTCTCTCACCTCATATAGCCATTTAATTGCAAATGTTTAAGTTTTTGTGGAATCCTTCAGATTAGTTTTTCTCAAGTTCGTTCCTAAGAATTTCGATGTTCATAACCTTACTAAATATATTATCTATCTATATATATATATATATATATATATATATATATATATATATATATATATATATATATATATATATATATATATATTAAATCGAAGCCTCTGAAACTCCCACAATTTTTCACGTCAGTACAGTATTTAAATAAAATTATTATTTTATTTAAATAAAATTATTTTTATTTAGTCCAAACTTAATAAGGAGTGAAACTCTATCTCTCCAACAAGTCTAACTTAAACTCAAACTCATCATTATCATTTATATCATCTATGTCTATATAATAACTAATAGTCTCACTTTGTTAATTCTTATGTGCTTGTGTGCATAAAGTACTCTATGATCAGATTTGCTATTATCTTCTTTTGCCGCAGCACAATTTTCTCCTTAAAACTTATTTTTCTTCAAGAATTTTTTTTTTAGGGCGGCTCATGCTTCACAATTCACATATTCCACTTATGTATTGGACTCCTCTCCTTCTTCGGTCAATGCATCAAGGTTAGGGTTTTTGATTTGTTCAATAAAAATTATAGATCTGTTGCTTTTTCTTATAAGTTTGTCAATTGTTAGTTTTGTTTATTTAATTGCTAGGCCTGAATCTTTTAATTAAATCTTCGATTTTTTTTTTTACCTTTTAAAAGTTTTAATATTTTGAATTTTAACATTTAAAAGGTAACTCATATTTCTCTAATATTTCTATGTTGTGTAGACATTTTTTTGTTGATTCTTCGATTTTGAATTTTGGTAGATTTCAAAATTCAACCCCTATAGACATTGATTTTTTTTTTTTAAAGGCTAACCCATCATTTTATTATATTTCTCCATTGTGTAGTCACATAATTTTTGTTTTGTTTCAACGAATTCTTGGCTCAAAATCTTCTAATTGTTTGATTTACATATGAATTTTTAAGTTCATTTTTTGCAATACATTTAATTTTCTGGCCAATTTCAATAGTAGAAAAGCTATAATCATGGATTATTATTTTGAGAGTAACCCTTCTTTCTATTGTATTTCTGTATTGTGTAATTATATATAGATAGTTTTATTTCAATACTTTTGAAGCTTTGAATCTTCTGATTTTTTTTATTATAAATTTTTTGGCCTTTTGGAAGTTTTAACATCATAACTTTTGGGTTTTATTTTTTCTATTATCAGAAATTGTCTAGAAGATTTCAATGAATATCCATGGATTATTCTTTTTGAGGGTAACCCATCTTTATCTTATATTTCTATTCCTAACTTTTTTTTCCTATATTTTTTCTTTAATTGTCCGTGTTTACGTCTCTTTTGTTTTTCTTATTTTTACTTTCATAGCATATGTACATGTTGTGTATGTTCTTTGATTCTTTCTTTAATGATTTTTGTGTGAGTATGTGTCATCGTATCTGGGTTTTTAGGCAAAATCTATAAAGACTAAAGATGCTTCTTTTTTTTTTGTAATTAATCCTGTGTTTTTCATGACTTTAGTGAGTCGTATTCTTAAATGATCGAAATGGTTTTCCTTGACGTGGATTTGGTTCATATTGGTTTCAAAGTTTATTTCTTGGCTTATATTATAGATTGTAATATATTTATTCATCAAACTGTTTAGTTGAGTTTGTTTTCGAAGTTTTTTTCAATGTTGGACATTTTCTTGAAGCATGTTGGTATCATATATTTAAATACTGTTAAGTTGATAATAATAATAATAGTAATGATAATAGTAATGATAATAATAATAATAATAATAATAATAATAATAATAATAATAATAATATATAGTTTAATAAATGTCTGAAACGTATATCTGTTAACAAATGTTTTAGTTATATGATTTTATTTTACAATTTCAATTTTGGTGTTGTAGTAAAATAAAGCAAGATTAAATGATATATTGTACTCAATACATTTCCCGTGCATCGCACGGGTTAGCAACTAGTATTATATAATTTTATAAGTTATTTTGGATATACACCACTGTAAATTTTTTTAAAATCTTTATATCTCTCTCCGTATTTGTGTTAAATATTTAATATTCTTAAAAAATATATATTATATAGGTTTATTGGTGTGAAAGAGGGTGCCCCTCCTAGTTGTAAACCAAGCCTATACGACCTTTTTTTTAAATTTTTAAATTTTGTGGAATTACCACCTTTCTTCTAAAAAAATAATATATTAGTATTAGAGCATCAACATTGAAGAGGTCAAACCTCTCCTCTATGCCAAATTCCACAGTAGCATACCATTGAGCCCCCAAAAGAGAGCTCCATTGAATGTTGGGTTCTGGAACAATTGCAAAAAAAAAAAATACCATGGAGCTACAGTGCGATTCTAAACATAGAATCGCACTGTAGCTCAATGGTAAATGTTATATTAATATTTTATTGTAAATATCAGTCCTTTCTCTCTCCACGATCTCTTATCTCTGTCTCTCCATCGCTACACTTAATCTGTCTCTCCTTCTGCTCCTGCGTGAACTTTGTCCTAAACCTCTTCTTCAAAGCCGTCCCTACATACCCACCATTCCCTCCACTTGGGTTCAACACATCATCTTGCTCGTCTCTACTATGTCCCCCTCCGCCACCCGAAGTTGATGGCAACGCCAACGGCCTCTGCTGGGTCGCCATTAGATACCCAATTGGGGTTTGATAGTACTACAAGAATTGATGGTGGTGTGGAACCATGTAAGCATCGCCGGAGGCCACGGCGGCGGCGGAGGATATCGGAGAGTTGTGTGGGTTTCTGGCGGTGGTGGGTTTATGACTGATGTGGCCGTGGATCAGGTGGTGTGAGGCGGCAGCAGCGGCATGGGTCAGTGGTGGGTCTTTGGTTTTGATTTTGATTTTGATTTGGATCGGAGATCGGCGAGTGATTTTGATTTTGATTTTGGATTTTGGGTTCTGTGGAGATCGGAGTTTTGATCGGCGTATATGAAGATTTTATTTGATTGCGTGGGTTTTGTTCCGATGGAGTTTTGATAGAGTGGATTTTTCCAATGGACGTGTGGCGTGGTGGTGGTGATTGGTGGTTTGTTAGGGTCCGGTGGGCGATCGGCATGGATTGTTGATGGTGGGTTTTTCTTCAAATTTTTGTTTTGGGATTGTTGTTGTGATTTGCTGGGCTAGTGGTGATTTTTTGTTGTGATTTTCCTGGGGTGGCAGGTGGATTTCTGGTACTCGATTGATTTGGGTGATTTTTTGTTGTGATTTGCTTGTTGTTTGCTGGGTATGGGTTTGCTAGAGGATGAGGCTGGTACTAGAGGTTGAGGGAGAAAGAGAGAAAAATGAGGAGAAAAAGAGAAATAGTTAAAAAATGATTAAAAAAGAATATTTAAATAAAATGAGAAAAAAATAGAGTTTTTAGATATCGGGTGTATTATAAAATAATATGATATAATTGATAAAATAATTTTTTAGATAGTAAAATAAGATAGAATTAGAAAAAATTAATGTTGATAGTCTTAGAGATGAGAAATAAAAATGGAATATTATAGTAATCGGCCTCTGTTGATCAAGAAAGAAAGGAACAAAGTTGACAAGTGACAACGCCCAAATTTCCAATTAAAAAACAAGTTACCTTTTATGAACCAATCGAAAGCTTCCAAATCAGTCTCACTCTCACCCCGCCCAGTAATAATTGCCTAGGTATCTCTTCCTCGAATACAGATTTTCCCATCAAACACAAAGATTCACCCTCCATTCACATAACAACTGTCCTCGATTCCCAAGAAAATCAAATTCTCGACAAAAAATAAAATCCCCCAAAAAAAATACAAAAAGATACATGGAATCCCGAAAATTGGCAGCTTTACTCTCATCCTTGATCTCTGAACTCATCCTTCTCCTCCTCCTCCTTTTCCCTTCCTCCAGTTCCCTTTCCCTCAATTCCAATTCCACTAATTCCACCAATTCCAATTCCGATGCAAACCTTTTCCCTCTCATCCACTACTTCCTTTCCGTACAAAAAATCGCCGCCTCCCTCGGTTTCCTCTCAATTTCCCGGAAACGCAAGCGAACCCATTTGCCAGAACCAGACGCTGGACCCATCGATGATGAAGAAAACCCAGAACTCGGACCTCGAGTCGGTAGCGGCCGAGTCCAACTCGTTCTGACTCGGACCCCCGATTCCTTCAAGAATTGCTTCAGAATGACCTCCTCAACCTTTGAATGGCTCTCTGGCTTGCTCGAACCATTGCTAGAGTGTCGTGACCCTGTTGGTTCACCCTTGAACCTCTCCGCCGAGCTTCGTCTGGGTCTCGGTCTGTATCGCTTGGCCACTGGGTCCGATTACCCCGAAATATCTAACCGATTCGGTGTCTCCGAGTCAGTAGCGAAATTCTGTACCAAACAATTATGCCGTGTTCTTTGCACCGATTTTCGATTCTGGGTCACTTTCCCTACCCCAAACGAGCTTGAATCCGTGTCCACAGCCTTTCAAACCCTCACTGGATTGCCAAATTGTTGTGGTGTACTAGAGTGTACAAGGTTCAAGGTTGTCAAGAACAATGATGAAATTGAAGAACATAGCATTGCTGCTCAAATAGTTGTCGATTCCTCCTGTCGAATCCTCAGCATTGTCGCAGGCTATCGCGGTGATAAGGCTGATTATAAGGTTCTTAAGTCATCGACTTTGTGTAAGGATGTTGAAGAAGGAAGGTTATTGAATTCACCACCAGTGAATGTAAATGGTGTAGCTGTGAATCAATATTTAGTTGGAAATAGAGGGTACCCTTTGCTTCCTTGGTTAATGGTACCTTATGCGGAAGCTTTGCCTGGTTCTTGTGAAGAGAATTTCAATAAGGTGCATAGTTTGATGCGCGTTTTGGGGCTTAAAGCCAGTGCTAGTTTGAAGAATTGGGGTGTTCTGAGCAAGCCTGTAGAGGAGGAGTTTAAGATTGCTGTTGCTTATATTGGCGCTTGTTCCATGCTTCACAATGCGTTGCTTATGAGGGAGGACTATACGGCTTTGGGGGATGGGTTGGGGGACTGTGATCGGAGCACTGACTACTATGGTGGGTTGGAGGAGAATTTGATTGGGAGCAAGGCTTCTGATATAAGAAGTGCATTGGCTACAAGAGCAAATGAGTTACATGATTAAAGATTGTTCTATGAGCATTTAGTTGTTTGGTGCAGTTCAAAACCAATTAGGAGTCGGCTTCTTGTGGATTTTGGAAGGAGGTAGCTAACATTGTTCTAGTCAACATTTTTTAGATAGGTAATTGAGATTTTTTAGATAGAAGATTATCAAAATGTTCCTTCAGATTTTACATTTAAACAAAAAAGAAAATAGAGATCCATAAGATTAGAGAATTTTTCTGTTGCTCCAATTTTTGTTCCATTTGCTTGCCAACTAATTTTTGAAGATGCATTCAGTTCAGCATCTTTGTACTAATTTTTTAAGTGAATTGCAGGGGATGTTTTTTTCCCTCTCCCTCAAAATTGTAAATCATATCTTAAAAAAAGAAAAAGAAAAAAAAGATTGTGATAACTCTCTGTTGGACATAGGTATTCTTATTTCTCAGTTAGTTGAAACTTGAAAGCTTGTTTGTCTGTCTCTTGTAGTTCTTCCAAAGGCTTTTCCATTTTTCATTTAGCATTCCAATGAAAAGGAGGTGAATCTTCAATGGTAGTGACAAATGAAAACCTTAAAATGTTTTCCCTTTGTCGTTTCTGATCCAGGGACACACTGAATTGGTAAATATGGTTTAGCTCAATGTTGATACTTTTATATTGATTGATTGGTTCTCAACTGAAAACATTTCGTGTTCTTCTTGTGCTAGAGGGTATCTTCAAATGTAAGTCGATTAAAGACAGTAACTGTCAGCCAAAAGCAAAAAAGATTGAAAAGATTGACACCAAAAAGCTTTATGAGAATGTTTTTATAGTATGGCACAGCCATTTTATATTCTGTAATGGGATTCCCAAACTTGGGTTATAGATTAAATTAATAGATTATTAGTCATAGTTGCAGTAAATTGAAAAGTGACCACAGATGAAGACATTGTTTAATACTCAATTGTTGCAAATAGGGCCAGATTGTGTCTTTGTACCCAACTTCAGGAAGAAAAAGGGGGGGGGGGGGGGGGGGGTGGAATTGCAAAGCATGTTCCTTATAATCGCCCTGGTTGCAGTTTAGGAACCAAGATAGCAAGCTGCATTCTTTGATAATGGAAAGTTGTTGCATATACATGTTATAAGTAAAGAGGGATCCTACTTGAATATTAGAATAATGGAGAGTAATTTCAAGTAAAATAAAATTGAGTTTAAGAATCTTACTTTAGGTGAGGAACAAGTGAACTTGTTTGGATCTTGCATGAGCGAGGGATAGACAACATTTTGTCTAGATTTTATTTCGGTTGTTTAAGAGTTTGCTTGAGCAAGAAGGGTAGTTCACTTGAGTGAGATGCATTTTCGCTAAAGCGTGATACTTACAGAAAGTTTTTTTTATGAAGAATTTTGCAAAAGAAAACAGGGAAATAAACCTATTTGTGTCCCTGACGACTAGATAGTAGTGGTAAAGTTTTAAAGTATTTGTCCGAACATAAGTGACTTTTCAAAGATGCATTTGAGTCTTTTGGCTAAAAATTGCAAAAAACGAAGTTTATTATTGTTATAGGTACTGTTCAAAGTTATTTGGCAAAATGATGAGAGAGACTGAATTTCGGCAACTGTATTGCCGAAATTGCAAGAAAATGTAGAATGTGTCAGGGGAGAGAGAAAATTGAATTTCGGTAATGACATTACTGAAATTCTTGTCCTGCCCTGCCTGCCCGTGAAGTGCCCAAAATATTGAAATGGAAAACCAATTGTGGCAATGGCATTGCCGAAAATGGGAGGGAAAAAAAAAAAAAAAAGAATTGTGGCAACCAAGTTGCCGAAAATGGAGGGAAAAAAAAAAGATGTTACGTCCACAATATTTTTCACAATAAATTACAGGTGGTTAGTTGTTATTGGTTCAAATTTGAACCTAACACTAAGATAACTTTTTTGCCCCAATAATAACAATAAGTAATAACTTGCTATTTATGATTTGGTATAAAAATATTGTGAAAATGTTGTGAATGTATCATTTCAAAAAAAATCGTGGAGCTGAAATAGAAGGAAAAGAAAAAAAAAAAAAAAAGTGGCAATGTGGCAATGCCATTGCCGAAATAGAGGGAAAAAAAAAAATTTCCCTCTATTTCGGCAATGGCATTGCCACATTGCCACTTTTTTTTTTTTTTTTTTTCTTTTCCTTCTATTTCGGCACCACAATTTTTTTTAGAAATGATACGTCCACAACATTTTCACAATATTTTTACAACAAATAATAAATGACAAGTTGTTACTTATTGTTATTATTGGAGCAAAAAAGTTATCTTAGTGTTAGGTTCAAATTTGAACCAATAACAACTAACCACCTGTAATTTGTGGTGAAAAATGTTGTGGATGCCCCCTCCATTTTTGGCAACTTGGTTGCCACAAATTTTTTTTTTCCTCCCATTTTCGGCAATGCCATTGCCACAATTGGTTTTTCATTTCAGCATTTTGGACACTTCACGAGCAGGCTCGCAAGTAAGGACAGGACAAGAATTTCGGTAATCTCATTGCCGAAATTCAATCTCTTTTCTCATTTTGCTAAATAACTTTGAACAGTACCTATAACAATAATAAACTCCGTTTTTTACGATTTTTAGCCAAAAGACTCCATTTTCAATGGTAATTCTTCATTATTTTATAAATAAAAAATTGTTTTCTTTTTCTTTTTAATATAGATTATGCACAACATAAATAGAAATTTACAGAATTCTCCAAGTTTGCTACTTGTAGAATCTTGGTTTAATTGTATCCTGAAAAACATTTACTAGCAATCCGTTAGTAAACTCAATCGAGTGGAGATAAATATCGTCTTAAAGAAAATGATCATTCTGTGCATCTAACTCTCTTCGTCCTCTTATAATTATCATTGATTTTTCCTAAATTTCCCTAAAATTAATTTGGTTTAAATAATGTACTAGTATGCAGTTGTAAGAATTGCAAAATTAGTGAAAATATGTAGGTTAATGTTGCCCAAAAAACATTTGAGTAGTTTATTTATGTAATTTGATGGCCTAAATTCCAAGTTTTAAGACTTTTTTTTTCTTGCTTAATTTGGTACTAAATAAGATGAGTATATTTTCACTCCTCACAGTATTGCATTTTTGTCATTATCATTTAACAATAATTGTAATGTAGTTATAGGAAATTGCATCATTCATTATATATTCTTTTTTTCATTAGTTACATGTTTCATTTTCTGCAATCCAAATTATCCAACATATCAAATTTGCCTGCCTGCTTGTGTGTGTTGGTACAGTGTACATGTATTATTGTGATTTCGTTTTCAGTGGTTATCATAAACCAATAAGTTTGCTTATTTTGATACACACAACAACACATCAAATACTATTTATCTATATGAATGTACAAATGGATGAAGATCTTCGCCTATCTGATAAATCAGTTTATTCAATTTTTTTTCTTGTAACAAGTGTGAGAGAGGGATTTGATCTCAGTGACTCCTTTATGAAAAAAATTAGACAATATCGATAAGTTATAATTATTATTGTTAGTATATACATTAGTTTAGCCCACTGGGCTTGGGTCTAGTGCACTGTACTTACACACTCATATTACTTATACTTCACACATACTATACAGTCTAAGTATTATACATAGAAAATGTATATCAATATACTGACTATTCTCAGTCTCTCTCTTTATATTGTGTAGTCTTAACAATTTAGGATATATAATGTTGAGCAATTTGATAGATACTACAGCTAAGTACAACTTTTGCGGTGGTCGAAAATATATGTTTTTGACACTTGCATTATTTTAGGATATTCAGTTTTTCAAATAGCTACTACTAACATAGATTTGTTTAATCAATTTAGGAGGGGTTCTAATTCTAAACTTCCAGTAGACTCATGATCTATTCATACCTTGGTAAGGTCAACAGAAACAAGGTTGACATTAAAAGAAAATAAAATAAGGAGGAGAAGAAGAAGCAAAAGGAGCTATATGAATTTTTATTTTTAAGAACCGTAAGCAACTTGCCGTCCAAATCTCTAAACTATTTAGCTTCCTATGGAGAGCCTTCATCAGATTTTTTTTTTGGGGAGTGCGAGTTTGTGTGTAATGGACGAAATGTTTGTTGCCCTGTATAGTGAATACTGTACCTGCAGTATGTTTTGATTTAGTTATCAGTGGTTATCATGTATGGATAAGAAAAATGAAATCAAGTAAAGAAAGTATCAAGTGTTTTTCGCTTCTTTTGATTCACACCCCAACACATCAACTGGTATTTCCACGATTGAATATAAGAGATGAATTTACTAAAAAAAATATATGTAATACATGAGGATCTTCACCTATCTGATAAATCAGTTTAGTCAGTCAATTATTAGAAATAAAATATTGAGCAATTAGATAGATACTACAGCTAAATACAACTTTGCTGGTGCTTGAACTTTAAAGGCATTTGTCGGAAACACTTTCTGTTTTATATATCAGTTTGGATATTAGGCATTTGTAAAGAACTAAAAGAAATTTGCACAAAATATAAGTCGAATTTTTCAAAAAATTTATTACTTATAGCATGAGTTTTAAGTCGAAATCCATTATATTATTTCTATCTAAATTATTTCATTGTTTTTCATAACTATTTTGTACATGCACCTTTGCCACATGAACAAGTTTCTTGGTTTATTGGTTGAGAGCTAGAGATGACTTTGAAAACTATCAACCCAAACTGAAACCCCCTTTTTTAGGAAAATTCACTGGGTTCGGATGTTCAATGATGCTATGCTAGGTAAGCAAGTTTGGCGTTTGTTTCATGACAGGAAGTCTTTGGTCTATAAGTATTTCGGGCTAAATATTTTCAGTCTGGCAATATCTTTGATGCTAAAGAATCTCCTAGATGTTCCTTTTCTTGGCGGAGTATTTTGCAAGCCCGAGAGAGGGTGTTAAGGGGTGCTCGTTGGCGGGTGGGCAATGGGAAAGATATATCCATTTGGCAGCATTGTTGGCTGCTGTCTGAAGGTGGTGGCTGTGTGATTTCGCCCCAGTGGGATCAGCCCCTTTAGGTGGTCCAAGAATTTTTTCTGCTCGGTTCTAGGAGGTGGGATGAGGAGCTAATAGACCGCAATTTTTATCCTTGGGAGGCTGCTGTTATAAAAGGTATTCATGTTGTTGATGCCCATTTTTTGAATCCGCACCCAAAAAAACTCATATGGAGGAAAGCCCAATGAAAAGCAAGGCGCACCAAGAATACCAAAAAGCAAGAGAGGTCTAAAGGAAGAAATGCAAGGGAAAGCGATCTGCAGCAGAATACAAATCTGCCATAGAATACAGTTCATCAGCAGAATGGCTTCGGCAGATGAAGATAAATTGGGCCCAAGACCCTTTTGATCCAGTCAACATTATTTGGCCCACAAAGGCCTAAATCATTTTGTATAAAAAAGATAGGTGTGAAAGCTAATATGAAGAAGCACGATAAAAAGAAATAAGGAACGGCAAGAAGTGTCAGCAGCAGGAATCACATGAAGGAAAGAAAAGTCAAACCAAAGAAAACAACAAACGCAGCAGGAAACGCATGAAGAAATAAGACAAAAAACACGCAACAGAACGAAACAAAACTAATTTGCTACGGCAGAAACAGCGTGGGAGTGAAAGGAGATAAAAAAGGAAGACAATGGAGCAAGCACAGAAGGGCCAGAGTACCACCAACTTGTACCCAGCCAATATAAGGGAGTTGGATCCACGGTCAAAGGGATTCAGAGGGTGTGGTTTGGTGGTGGGGGGAAAAGGGGGTCTATATTTGGTTTCTTGCCATGACTTCTTTTAGGAGTATACCTTGCTGGGATGGTATCTTATCCAAAAGAAGTAGTAGATGGTTGTGACCATTTGATGCATGCCATAGAGCTAGGTAGTGAGGTAGCCCAATCCTTATCTATTTGAACTTAGAGATAGAGGTATATAGCAAAACCAAACAAAAGAAAATTTTGTTGTGAAATGAGTTGTGGTGCAGCAAACATGTACTGAGCAATGATAGTGGTTGAGGCAACCAATGGGTTGGTTGGTAGTCTTAAAGGGATTTCCACAACAAATCAAAAACAATTGGTGAAGCCCTAGGAGTAAGAGAGAGAAATCCCATTGAATTAGCTCACTATAAAAGGAGGAGGTAGCTATGGATGAAAAAGGGAGACCAAATAGAGGAACCACCTGAGAGAAAAGACCCAAGTGAGAAAAATAACCTGCGGCAAGAGAGCAGTAAGAAACTAAGAGAAAAAAGAACGGAGAGAAAGAAAGAAAGTGGTAAAAAAAGAAGAAGAGAGAAAGCACGACAGTAATAGAGGCATGCATCAATAGATCATCTTTTCCTTCCCTCTTAGCAAACCCACTCTTTGAAGTCTCCAAAAGTAATAGCTAGTAGCCAATTAGGTCCATTCTCCAAAGTGCACAACTTTGATGCCAGAAGCTTATGACAAGGTTGTTTAAGTTGGGGTTTGGATTCTTTCTTGGTTTACTTATTCTATGGAAAGATTCAATATTTGATTTTGACCGCAAATATATTTGATTTCACTCATTAGAACTTATATTTGTTGTATTTAGTTATTTTGTTGTAGCACGTTTTTTATTACGTCTACTGTATCAGTTGTCTTGCTGTAGTATATTTACTTGCTGTACTAGTCATTCTGCTGTAGCACCCTTTTATTATATTTACCATGTTGGCTATTATACTAGCTAAACATTTTCTGTCGAAGCTTTCTTCTTTTTTTGTTATTATGTGTTTTACTTTTAACACAAACTAATCATTATCCTGACATAAGTATATATTTACATATATCTTGTTTCTCATGTTCTGCAGAATGCATTTTATAGATGTATATGTGCATATGTATAAGTATATTTATGAATATGTGTATCTATATATTTGAAAATATGCTAACCCATGTAAGCTAACATTTGCTTGATTGGTATTTTCTTTGGGATTTGGATTTGTTTATGTGCAGGAAGTAGAAAAATATTTTTACAGTAAAAAATGAAGAGTATTCATTCACCTTTTAGAAGGCTTTACTACACGGCGGAAGACTTTAATGCACAACAGACAGCTTTATTGCTCAGCAGAAGGCTTTACAGTAGACGACTATAATGCACAGCAGACAGCTTTATTGCACAGCAGAAGACTTTTCAACAGACGGCTTTAATGCATAGCAGATAGCTCTATTACACAGTAGAAGACTTTACAGCAGACGGCTTTAATGCACAGCAGAAAACTTCATTGCATAGCAGAAGGCTTTACAGTAGACGGTTTTACTGCACCGCAGACAATTTTACTGCACAGCAGAAAAGCTAGACCTGCGGCAGAAACTGAAGAAAAGTTCTTTCTGCGGCAGAAACTGGAGAAAAGTTCCTTCTGTGGCAAAACAAGGAATAAGCCTATTTTGTAGCGTCTTCCCTTGGACTTGGACTCAATGTTTGCGCACAAACTGGCAGCGGCAGAATGGTACTTTGGAGCCCATTCTGCAGAGCGCCAGGCCCAACTTCTTTCTTAGAAAAAGCCTAGACCAAGCGTTGTCCAATAACATCAAAATGCGTGTCTAAGGTACAAGAAACGTAAAAAGAACCCTCGACACATGTTAGTTAGGTTGTGGATGTGGACATGTTGGTTTGGCCTTTGACATTTGATGGAATGTACTCGGTTCGGAGTGCTTATCGGTTATGTGGTGAGATTAGTAGACAGGCTCTGCCAAGTTATTTGATGGTGGAGGGAGGCAAAGGGTTGTGGAACGGTATTTGGAAGCTCCGGGTTCCTCCGAAGGTTCACCGTTTTCTTTGGAGAGTGGTCTGAAAGGCGCTACCTACCAAGCTCAATCTGTTGAAGTGGAATGTGGCTGCTGGCGGGCTGTGTAAGCTCTGCCGTAAGTCCAACGAGGATAGTCTCCATGCTTTGTGGTTATGTGACTCGATGAAGGCTATTTGGATGTCTAATAAGAGTTTTTCTTTTATGCATTCCAAGCATTTTTCCAGTTTTGTTGATGCCTTTTTGTTTTTGAGTAAAGAGGCTTCTCCTAGGCTAGTGGAGCATTTCATCATGGTTGCATGGTGCATGTGGGAGCGTCAAAACAAGGTTAGGTTGCGGCAACAGGCTTAGGGGGTTGGGGAGGTGTGTCGGTGTGCTTCTGATCTGCTAAAAGAGTTCCATGATGTGCATAAAAAGGTTCCTCGGATGGTTGTTCGTAGTAGTGATTCTCAGTGGAAACCTCCGGCCTCTGATATGTATAAAATCAACTTTGATGGTACTTTATTTGAGGAGCAGGCTCGTGCAGGTCTAGGAGTGGTTATTAGGGATTTGGTGGGATTGGTCATTGGTGCTTTGAGCCAAAAAAATTAGGCACCCAAGTTCTGTGGACATGGCGGAGGCTCTAGCTGCTAGTAGAGCCATTGTTTTTGCCAAGGAGCTTTGTCTTAGTCTATGGTGGTGGAGGGTGATTCCTACGGGTTATCCAAGCTTTAGTTGCCGCTAGGCCTTCAAGGACTATGTTTGGTTATGTCATTGTTGAAATACATAGTTTAGTTTCTAATGTTGATTATAGTTTTTGTCATGTTAAGAGAGAGGGGAATAAACTTGCTTATGCCCTTGCTCGTAGAGCAGTTGCATTTGCCAATTTTGATGTGTGGTTAGAAGATCTACCATGTGATTTGGAGGATGTTTTTCAGTTTAATTTGCTTTAATAAATTTTCTTACTGGGTTCTCAAAAAAAAACGTAAGGGAGTCTCTCACTAAATTTTTTTTTTCTTAGTTGTCGTGAAAGACCTATAGTTTCAATTCTCAAAAAAATCCAAAATAAAGAAAGAAAAGATATATAGTTTCATCACAATAGCATGAGAAGTTACACTTACTTTGTTTCCTTTTTCCTCAAAAATAAAAAATAAAAAATTGTTTCCTCTAGTGTATTTTGGGAAAGGGATCACCTATAACCACAAAATATGGCCAAAATGGGGTTTTACCCCTTTTAATGAAACTTTCCAACATTTTGCCCACTTTCTCAAACTAATTAAGGAAATGTCCTTGTTTTGAAACTCAATAATACGAAAGTCGAGTTTTATTGAAAAACTCGATGCTCATATAGTCAAGTTTTGTATGAGGTTTGTGTCACGCTAGCAAAGCAAACGTGGCTTTTTCCAACTAAAAAATGGTCGTGTATACATCCATAACTCGGTAATCTGAAATTCGAGTTTTCCTTAACCATTTGATCCCTATTGTCTCACAACCTGTTCATTCTCTCCTATACACTCTCCCTCGCTCTACCATCACTCTCCCTCTACACTCTCCCTCGCCCTCTGTGCACTACCAGTCTCACTCTCCATCAGTCTCACTCTTTGTCAACCTCACTCTGCCATCAATCTCCCTCTACACTCTCCCTCACCTTCTTACTCTCCTTGGTGCTTCCATCAAACCCTCACTGCCGCCGTTGATTACAAGTACATTGCTCTTCTCTCTCTCTTGTTTTGTGCATCACTACTGATCTAGGTTAGCCTTGCATCTCCGTCAGTCTTGCAAATTTTTTTTTTTGTGTGTGTGGGTATTTTGGGCTTTCAATCTTGTGTGTGTGTGTGCACGTGTAGAGAGAAAACAACTCCAACTCCAATCAATGTCTACCTACGTCTTTCTAATTCATTTACAGTTTCCTGTTTATAAGGGGAAAAGCTTGAGAATGTATTTTATTTTCCTATCATATTCTCAATCATTTCATAACTATAGCTTAGTTTTGTTTATGCGATTCTATTTAAGTGAATTGGGTTATATCACTTAACTTCAAAAATGGTGAATCGATTACTCAATTGATTTTCTTCTATACAGATAGTGCCTCTTAATGTCTCTATGCCTATGATTTTATTAACTGTTGAAAACATGGTAAAATGTCGCTAAAATCTAACCCTCTTATTTTAAAATCTAAAATTTTAAACTTGCTACTTACATGAAGTTTATTTTTTTATTACTGCAATGTAGTGAATTATGATTGACTTTGAAGTAGTACTTACTGTTCGCCTTATCATGTAAAGTGAGCATCTATATCTATGGAATTACTGCATTTTGAATTGTATAGGTCTTTATTAGTATCCTTGACGGCAGTGGGCAAGTTGATCATATTCTCAACTACTTGCCCAATGTTTACTAATTATTATGCTTCTTGGAACTCAAAAAGTATAGGGTGATTGGAATTGATTGCGCATGGTGAGCCAAAAGAAGAAAAAGAAAAATGACTAGACTTACTTGCGAGTGACAAACCTAGATTTATAGCTAAAAAGAAAATAAGATAAAGTAGGATTGGACGACATTAATGGGAAGGATGTTAGAGATGGTCATTACCAAAACTCTCAATAAAAGGAATAGTGGAAATGACTTGTGTTTTATTCAAAGATTTTGATATTATATTATACTAGATTTGTTCAAGCATAAAAACAACCTAACTTATTTGTCTTTAGACAGGCTTGCTAGCTGGCAAATCACATTTATTGTAGCTAAAATGGGTGTTGCTAGGAATTAAAAAAAAAAAAAAAATAGGGTTGGGTTTGCTGACTTCATTTTGTGGAAAAGAATACATATAGCCGATCATGACAAGTCTTGTTGAAGATTCATAGCCGACCCCAAAAATATTGGGGCCAAGGCTTTGTTGTTGTTGTTTGCTGACTCCAATTTGTGTTATTTATCTAATCATTACTCTGAACCCAGACAGAGGATAGGGATAGGGAAAGGTAAGAAGGATGGAGCAGTGAGCTCGTGGGTGGGATTCTTGTTGGTGATTACTAATAGTTGGGTCTATCATTTTCTTGAATGCTGTTTTATGGAGCATTGATAAAGTTTATGACTAGATCAGGAGTCTTATGGTCTTCATGTTCCTATCCACAGTGTTAAGTCATGATATATGATACAACGAACCATTAGTATTATAGTTTGAATTGGGCTTGATTCTTACAGTAGTTAATATGTTACATTATATGTTAGAATGGTATTTGCAATGTTAAACTGCTACCGTAAAGGCAGTGTCCTTGAACCTTAGGGAAGTGAGTAATACTTTCCAATCCTAGAATCGAAACTGTTTATTATTGGAATGTTTGAGAAAATTGGAATGTTTTGCTAATAATAATCTCTCTCAGCCAGTAATCATAAAACTCAAGCATACACTTCCTTCTATAATTAATAACAATCATTAATCCTTTGTAGTTCTATATGTCATGTTGTTTTTGTAGTCATGAATTGGCGCATATTAATCAAGTTTGTGTTAATGCGGATCAGTCACAGGTATACATTGGATCATATGCTTAGATGACATGATTTGCTATTGTAATTACATCTTGTCATAGAGTGAATCCTCAATAATTGCTAACAATCTATTTGCTGCCATGTCAGATATGCATGCACTAGATTGAGTAGAGCCTGGACCCAACGATGATACCCAGTGACCCGGTAGGCGGATCATCGGTCAACTCCACTTTGGAGGCGCGCCGCCGACGAGGTATGTAGTTGTATTATTAATACATCTCCATTTTATAATTACCTCGTGTGCACTACCTAACACAATGCTCGTCCGCGTGCAGGAGGTGCTTGGCGTCTTAAAGGTTCGACACCATAAAATGTGTACTGCCGCGGGGTGGGCTAGACCCACGTATCATGCAATACATAGATGCATCAGGTTTGACTAGGTTATTCAAGGTTCCTGATATGGAGGTCGACCACACCTTGATCGCGGCCTTGGTCAAGTGGTGGCGTCCGGAGATGCATACGTTCCACTTACCCCATGGAGAAATGGGTATCAACTTGCAAGATATAGAGGTGATGATGGGAATTTCGGTGGATGGGTTGCCTGTCACTAGGAAGACAGACATGGAATGGAGTGAGGCGTGCCGAGATTTGTTAGGCCATGAACCTCCGCCGCAATTAAGGACTCAAACATGTCTATCCTTGCTAGGGCGAGGATAAGATACAAGTGGCTTGATACATGGTTTGCTGCTCCCCCAGCTACGGACACTGGTGATGAAGTAGTGCAACAACATGCCCGTTACCACCTACTTGTTTGGATGGGGCCCTGTTGTTCATGGACAAGTCAGCGAACCGGGTCTCACTCCTGCCTCTGCAACATTGACCTGGTTCTACGAGTAGCTTTGTAGTGCATCGAAGAAGGATGCGATGCAGATTGGAGGAGCACTGTTGTCGGTGCAGTTGTAGGCCTATTCAAGGTTTCCACGAATATGCCCTGTTGCAAGGCCACCTTTGCTGCCAATGCACTCAGGGCCCCTTGCCATTAGGTATGTTCATCGAGTTCTCGTTATTCGAGCTAAGTGTCTGTTAGGAATAATTATTTATGTGTAATAGTATATTATATTATAATTTTCTCTTTGATATAATAAAAAAATATGCCAAACTAACAAACAAAAGAAACTTATCAATGCTTAGATACTGAAGTATATGGATGTGAAATATAAAGCAAAACTAACGACATTGTTGACAGTTCATCACATGAAAGTTCACTAACGAGCATTTGTCGAAACCCCATGTTTGCTAGGTGGAGCGGGCCAAAGAGCACCGCTGAGAGCATGCCATGCACGTCCTTGCTACGTACCGGACGACACTGTCTACACTACGGGCAGAGTAGGTATTCGGTTAATTTACGTCCTCAATTGCATGACCACATTCTATTGCATGATCACATTTATTTCGCCACAATTTGAGGTTTTTATTTTTGTTTCCCTCAATTGCATGACCACATTTTTATGTGGGCTAGGTGCCGTTTGTTTGCCTAGAAACTGTAGGAAAGAAAAGGAATATTATTTTGCCTGAAAATTTTCAATGTGCACATAAAAGAAAATGTTGACTCACTATTTTTTTATTTATGATAAATTGAGAAACTGCAAATAAAATTAAAATTTTATAGAAATTTCGTTGCTTTATTTTAGCATTATTGAAAGACGGAGAAAGAGAGCCATGCTTCAAGTAAGTGAATCTTTTTGGTGTAGATTATGGAGTGAATTTATTTATTTTTGTTTAGCCCCAAATTAAGAAAAAATTTAGTTCATAAATTAGAAATTTTGTCTAAGATACTGGATTATATATAGTAAATCAATATGCATTCAGGTGTGATTATTGTTTGGTTGGCATGATTGGCACAAGTGTTGCAAAGCCATGCGATCACAAATTTTAGATACAAGTTTCCCAATTTCTTTTCTTGATGTTTAATTGCTAAAAAGGCTTCTTTATTTTTTTGGGTAAGAATTTTTTTTTTTTTTTTTTTATTCTCAACTTAAGATTTCTATTAATACGAAAAGAAGTCATACAGAGAACATCATGCTGCACTTGTGCAGCAATTATAGGTGGGGTATCCTCCACCCACATGACCCTATCTATTACAAATTTGGCATGCCTTGCCATAATGTGAGCCGCAGAGTTTGACCCTCTGCAAACATGAGAAACATTCCATGCTTAAAAACATCGAAGATCCACAATTAAGCCCTCTATGACTTTTTGGATGCTACTCGGTGCTAAGTGATGGTCCCGAATTGAGTTCACCACTATTTGAGAATCACTCTCAATAATGATTCGTTTAAGGCCGAGATCCCAAGCAAGTTGAACCCCCTCTTCTACCGCTTTAGCTTCAATCTCTAATGCACCGAGCAGCAACTCCCATTTTTTATTCATTGCTCCCATAATTAGACCATCTTCATTCCTTATCACCACACCACAAATGCAGCTTCCAAACTCACTAAATAGCACCATCTGTGTTAATTTTAAACCAGTCTTGCCTAGGAGGGGGCCATGGATGAATGGACTTTGAAGGGTGCCTCAACTGTGGTTGATCCTTCTGCTTAATTTCTTCTACATAGTCAGCCACAGACTTGATCAAGTCCTCTTTGTTTTTACATTTCCTCTCATGAGAAACCAAGTTTCTATTACTCAATAAGCTCCACGCAGTCACAGCGAATTTAGTCCAATCAACCTTTGGGTGGGATTCCATTATCTCCCATACAACGTTGATGAACTCGCCCTGTGGGTCTTGCAGCCATGGGAGTTTAATTTTAGTTCCACTCCATACAGCTTTTGCAAACTAGCAGCCCCACAGGACATGGCCCAAAGTCTCGCTTTGACCACATAGAGCACATTGATCTTCACACCCTACTCCCCTACACATAAGCTGATTCTTTGTGGGGAGGATATTTTTGCAAGCTCTCCATATAAAATGCTTTATTTTATTTGGACAACTCAGCTGCCAAATTACCTTCCAGATGGACCTCATCTTTGAACTATCTGAGCTACCACCAATGGCGGGTCGGGAGTTCCTTTCTTTCAACCATTTTTGTGCAACCACATAAGCACTCTTTACTGTAAACATTCTGTATTTGGTCCATGCCCATATGAGAGAATCTTCAGGCAGACGAGAGCTTACCGGGATTCCCAACACAACTTCTGCTTCATGAGGGAGAAAAGAGCGCCTGACCTTAGCAATATCCTAGCATCTTCTATCAGCATCAATCAAATCCGAGACGAGCACTGCTTCTTGATGGGGCAGCCTTGGGCTAAATACTTTGAATGATTCTGGTCTTGGGATCCACTTATCATCCCAGATATTTACCTGTTGTCCATTCCCAATATTCCACCGAGATCCCTTTACAATAATTTCTTTTGCTGCCATTATGCTCCGCCAAGCATAGGAGGGTCTTCGGCCCAGCTGAGCATGTAGGAAAGAAGCATTTGCAAAGTATTTTGCCTTGTACACTCTATGCACCAAAGAATTTGGATTTTTCAAGATTCTCCATCCTTGTTTTGCTAAGAGGGCTAAGTTGAAGGCCTTGAGATCCCTAAAACCCAAGCCCCCCTCAGCCTTTGTCGTACATAATTTCTCCTAAGAAACACAAGCCATTTTCCTCTCCTTCTCCTTCTGCCCCCACCAAAAATTACTCATCAACGAGTTTTGGTCCTTACATAGTGACTCGGGCAACTTGAACACACTCATTGTGTATGTGGGAGTGGCTTGTGCTACGGCTTTGATAAGGGCTTCTCGGCCTGCACTAGACAACAGTTTGCCTTTCCATTTTGGGTAAGAATTTTAATATAAAGTAGGAGCTCTCAAACGTGGGAGCAATACAAGGAAAAAATGCTCACGGAGAAACAAAAAAGAAGAGAAAGGATTTTGAGATTGATTTCTCTGTTTTGATTTAGGCATTTCCCTTGAGAAAATGTAAAAGGTCCTACAATATGCTTCAAAATTTTGCATTGGTGATTGCCAATATGGTGAATGTCTGCAGATTGACTCAACTGGTAAATAATTGTGTCAGGTAGCTTGCTATTGTTTCTATCGTGGAACCCTCACTTGGTAATCTTTGCTGTTAGTGATTCCTGTTGTCTTTTTCGGAAAACATACCTCTTCAAAAGCTTTTAGGTTGAATTACCCTATAGTCTTTAGTGGATGAAAAAGACCAAAATATATGCAGTGTTCAGAGAGTTTGAAATATGTCTAGAATTTCTGAACATAGAGCAATAGATGAAATAATTATAAACAAAAGGTTAAGCAGCAGCTTATACCAGTTTATCTAGTGTTTTTGCTAGTATTAGTATATTGTATCTCTTTTAAGATAGCAGCAAGAATGCCCTCTACCTTCTCAAAATTTGTCGTTTCATCGTGTGGTGGATTTGGTAGTACCTTTGAATCATAGCCTAGCCTTTTTATTTTTAATTTTTTTTTTCATAACCAGTTTTCTGGTTTTGATTTTGCATGACATCCTTGTAGCAAAACTAAGTGCTAAGAGGATAGCCCCACCATTAGTTGTTTGTTAGTTTGTCTTTTCAATTATCTGACTAGTCATTGAAGTGCTTGATTTTGGTGTTTCTTCATCCACTTATTCATTTGTTTTCTACGTATGTGTGTGTATGGCCTTATCCACTATCCACATTAATATGAGAGGTGGGGCACGGTGTTTTATGCATTTGACCCAGGTCTGTCCATGCACGCTTTTCAGAGGACAGTAAAAAAGGTTGCTAGCAGTTCATCGTCCTAAAAATGAAGGGGAAATTGTATATTTTTTATCCTCAATCTTTGTCTTGTTTCACAATCCTTTCTATACTTATAAAGGATAAAACTTATATGCAATAACTTATGTCCTCCAATTAAATTCAGTCACGTAATTGTCTAAGTTAAAGTATCTAAGAATTGTACCCAGCTTTTATCCTACTTTCAAATGTAATAAATAGAAAAGGTTGATGTAGTAAATGAAGTTTATAAAATTGGGGCTACTTTAATGGTGTAAAATGTGAAGTGGCATGAATTTCGTTCATTTGGTCAACATTTTCCTTTTATTAGATAACTAGTTAGGGTAGCACGTGTAAGGCACGTGCTACCTCTTGAGTGAAAAAAATTGAGATAAAACTTATATTTGAAGAAGTATGAAACTATATACATAAAAAAAATATATGTCACATACAAAGTTAGTATAACTATTTAACATATGAATATCTATTTATTTTAATAGTTTCTTAGTATCTATTTGTTAATGATAATATCCACTCACTAAAAACTTTTAACAATGTTAATGAATATTATCATCTTTCAACAATAAGCAACTGAGTTTTACTAGAACATTGTCACAATATTTAAATTTTCATAATAAAAGATGTCGTATGCTACAATTGAACCCTTTCATCAAATACCTTCAACCATACACAATGAAAATTTTTTCATTCATACTTTCTTCTTTATCATTATACATGATCTAGGTACAATGTTTAGCTAGCTTGGTTTTTAATAAACACCCATTTTAGGCAAGAAAATAATAATAAAAATAACAAAAGGCATGTGTCTCGAATTTTCCATTAGATAAATTATAAGTTTCAAAGATTTAAACCTAAAAAGTCAATGTTCTTTAGGTAATAAATAAAATACCTTATATCATCATTTCAACTTTCTAATCATTACTACCATCTAAAACTCAAAATTCGTGAAGAAAATTTTTGGAATTTTAAAATTTAGTGTAAGTATTTTAGATATTACACAATGTAATATTCTAAAAATCATAAACTTTCATTAGGGTTTAATTGAGAGAATAACAATATGACATATTTGCTCTTTTCTAAAACACTAAGGAGAGAATTGCTTTATTTTTAAGTTTGAGGAGGAATTGTGAATTATCTCAAACATAAATGATGAAAGATGTTTTTATCCTAAGTTTTTTCTTGGTATAAAACTATGTGTTTTACTTAAAATTGTACGTAGGGATAAAAATACAATAAAAAAATGATAAAATATAGCCATAAAATTAGTTGTAGGTTTAGGTTACAACCTTACTAAATATCTTTTTATTGGAGGTGAGTTGTAACCTTAGGTTACAACCTTGTTCAATAAAATAAATATTATTACATATTTTGAAAATCTAACAATTGAATATTTTTTACGTTCTTAATACGCATATCAAATTTTGTGTCAATCAAATATTTTTTACTATATGATCTATAAGCTTATATTTTATGCATAATTTTAAACTACAAAACTTGCAACTTAAAAAATTTATTGATGACATAGCTATTGATCTTTAATTTTCTTAAAATTTTGCAAGTATGGAGGATATAAGAATAAGATGTAATCCAATGGTAGATTTATCAAAATTCACCTCCAATAAATTTTTTTTATAATAAAGTTGTAGCTTAAAGCTACAACAAATTTTGTAGCTAAAGTTTGTCCTAAAAAAAAAAAAAAAATATATATATATATATATATATACACACACACACACAAAGTAAACTTAAGAAAATTGTACGTGAAATAATAAATTTGGCTAAACAAAGTTGACTGAACCAAAAATAAATTTCTAGAAGCACAACATAATATTACAACATTTTCGTAATACCATAATTTCGTTATATTTTATTTTGATTAGTAAAGAATTGATACTTTAGTAGTTGCAAAAATATTATGACGACAATAAATTGTCTTAATATTATGTTTATAACATTTTCACAACAAATTATAAATAGTATGTTGTTATAGGTTGTTATTGGTAAGTAAAAATGTAATTTCATTGGTAAGTTTAAATTAAAACCAATAACAATTTAAATCCTATATTTTGTTATGAAAGTGTTGTGAAAAATATTATGAATATCGTACTTTTTTTTACGATACTTTTATTTTTAGCTATGGCTGGTTCCATTATGATATTTTATTATTTTATTTTAACCTATAAGGAATTAACACCTCAACAATTGTGAAAATATTGTAGCAAATTTGTTGTGTTAATATTTTATTTTTTTTAGAGTAACACATATGTATATAAAAGAATAAAAAATAAAAAGCAAGTTCCATAGGCCATTTTACCACCCCCCCCGGAAAAAAAAAAGCAAGTGGAAGCGGAAAGAGTTGAATAAACCAAATTCATTGTTTCTTTGGCATTGACACTTTTTTTTTTTTTGAGTTGCTCATATGTATATAAAAGAATAAAAAAATAAAAAGCAAGTTCCATAGACAATTTTACCTTCAAAAAAAAAAAAAGCAAGTGAAAGCGGAAAGAGTTGGATAACCCAAATTCCCTGTTTCTTTGGCATTGAAACTTTTTATATATAGAAATTTAAAGTAAAGCCAATAACAATTTACTACTATAATTTGTTATGAAAATGTTGTGAAAAATATTGTAGATGTAACACTTCTTTTTCTACACAATACCTTTATTTTTAGTTGTGATTGGTCCAAGTATGATATTTTATTATTTTATTTTGACCTAAAGGACTTAGCACCTCTAACAATTGTGAAAATATTATAATAATTTGTTGTTTCAATAGAGTTGAATAGGCTATATTAACAACAAAAAAGAAAAAAGAAAAGAAAGGCTAGCGAAATAGTGCCACTTGAATAAACCAAATACTCTGTTCCTTTACTCATACACACTTTTTATATATAGAAATTTACCACGTAAAATTTGTTATGAAAATGTTGTAAAAATATTGCTGATGTAATACTTTTTTTCACAATATCTTTATTTTTAGTTATGGTTAGTTCCAGTATGATATTTTATTATTTTATTTTGACATTGTAGGGTCAATGGACCCAGGAATATGTTTGGGGTTGGCCCAAGAGTACTTGTTGGGCTAAAGGCCCAATCTGAGAACACTGAATGGTCCGAGAATGTAAGAATGTCAACTCACAAAGTAATACTAATAGATAAAGAGATGATACCAGAACAAGTACATCCGAGAAAATAGTCCAAGAAAGAATATGTCCTCGACTATATAAAGCCAAGGAATGAGAAGGGCTGGTTAACATCCACAGGCCATATTCTAAAAGATCCTATAAGTAAGGGTAAGCATGGTAAATGTGGAAGATAAGAAGAAAGGCGGTGAAATATCTACGATAAAGCTGTTATCACTGCCCCCGCATCAAATACTCTACAACTGCTTCTCTGGTCACATTAATGGGGAAGTGGTGCCTGAGCATCAGGGTTTAGCCTTACACCTGCCTCCAAAGACTTAAGGGGTGGTGGATGGGACAAGTATCTAAACCAGCAAAATAACCCTGAAGTGGAGGACGATGAGAGAGAAGAGGATGGTACAAAAGGAAGAAGGGACATTCAGGAAAGGGGGGAGGTGAGATCAAAATCTATAATCGTAACCTATCTTTGGAAGAGACAATATAAATTATCCTTGGCTTATGTCCAAGGACTAATTTTGTTATATTATCTTTTCCTTGTGTATAACGTTGGGATTAGGCCCATCATTTTTGTGATCCAACATCCCTAGAAAGTAGATTTCAAACCCACTCTCTACAAATTTCATTGTATTGGGTTTTTTGGGCCTATTCCCTTCTCACTATTGGGTTTGGGTACAAATTGTGACCTTACAATTGGCGCCGTCTGTGGGGATATCTTGTGTTCTAAAAGGTTTAGCATTATGGTAGGCTTAGGTCCACATCGTACGGAGTCAGTGGGGTCCTAGTGGGAGGATCACTCCTTGCATCTTGAGCAAGATAGGGACCGATAGGGTAGTGTGCATACGACGCACACTAGTAGGAGTCATTCACGGGGTGGAGGTAGAATTCCTTATGAGGAAAATGCTAAGGCCATGTAGAAGGAAATTGACCACCTAAAGAAGAAGTTACGCCAGGAAAGGCGAAGGCAAACTCCTTCCTTTTTTGATCTTTATTTTGAAGGCTCTAGGGATGACAGTTACAGACCTAGGTTAAGAACTCCCCTGGATGAGTCTTTCTCTTATAAGGAGGACAATTTCTCTTATAAGGAGGACAATTTGCATGAATGTGAGGGTAAAAAATCTTTTTCCAGGCGCTTGGGAAATGATGCTATAGGTAAGGCATTACATCAAATCTCCAAGTCACCCTTCACGCACAGAGTGGAAGAAGGGAAGCTTCCTTGGCGCTTCACACAACTAGCATTCACCATTTATAATGGTTGAACAGATCCTGTGAAGCATGTGAGTCATTTCAATCAGATGATGACAATGTATTCTAAGAATGAAACTTTAGTATGCAAAGTCTTCCCTTCCAGCCTAGGACCTGTGGTGATGAGGTGGTTTGATGGCCTGAGGGCAAGTTCTATCAATTCCTTCAAGGAACTTACTAGGGCATTTAGTTCTCATTTCATCACATGCAGTAAGGTTCCTCGGCCTTTAGATTCGTTATTATCGATGGCCATGAGAGAAGGGGAAATCCTGAAAACATACTCAGACAGAAACTGGGAGATGTTCAATGAGATTGATGGGGACTTTGATGATGTGGCGATAAGGACCTTTAAGGTTAGCCTACCTGCACAGCATGACTTGAGGAAATCTTTGTCCAAAAATCCTGTAAGGAGTGTACGTCGGCTCATGGATCGCATTGATGAATATAAAAAAGTTGAGGAAGATTAACAGCAAGGTAAGGGAAAGGCAAAGGTTATCCCTCAGGAGATGAGGGATTTCAGGTCAAACAGATACAACAACAACAGGCCCGGGAGAGATTTTGCTGGGCAAACTGGCCCTACCACTTCTTAAGTGGTTAATACCGTCTTTAGGGTACCAGTGCATCAGTTGTTGGAGAAATTCAGGAATGAACCATACTTCAAGTGGCCCAATAAGATGGCAGGGGACCCCATGAGGCGCAATCATAACCTTCATTGCCAGTATCACGAAGAGAGGGGTCATACCACTGAGGGCAGCACTTCATCAAGGCTCCTTTGGGTACGATCAATGTTATTTTTGCTACATCTGGAAGAACTGGCTGTCATCCTTCCAAGGTAATGTCCATAGCTCGAAGCCTAGCCAAGGATTCTAGGTCTGAGTCGAAAAGGATTAAAGGGAATATCCTACCAATTTTAGGTTTCTCAGAAGAGGACAAGATCAGGACTAACCAACCACATGATGATGCTTTGGTGGTTATGCTGAGGTAGGGGCTACGATGTGAGGAGGGTAATGGTTGATTAGGGTAGTGGTGCAGATATCATGTACCCTGACTTGTTCAAAAGGCTAAACTTAAAGCTTGAGGATCTTACGACTTATGATTCGCCCTTAATAAGCTTTGAGGGGAAGGTTGTCATACCAAAGAGGCAAATTAGGTTGCCTATGCAATCAGGCCTAGAAGTAGTAAACGTGGATTTCATTGTGGTAGACGCCTATTCTCCCTACACGGCCATTGTGGCAAGACCTTGGTTGCATGCTCTGTGTATCATGTCCTCAACTCTACATGTCAAAGTCAAATTCCCATCTAGGGATCAGATCGAGAAACTATTTGGGAGTTAATCTATGGCTAGATAGTGCATGGCAGCTGCAATTCTGCATCAGCCTGGGTCGGAGTCCTCAGCCTCGGCTGAGGGAGGGCCATAACAATCAACGTCTTTGGCCACGCCCAGGGTACTAGCGGTAGAAGAACCTGCATGTGAAGAATTAGAGAAGGTTCTTATAGATGACGACCCTGAAAAATTCTTTTAGGTGGGAGTTCAATTGCCACCTGAAGAGAAAGCGGAGCTGGTTATGTTTTTGAAGAAGAATGTAGATGTATTTGCATGGAATGCTTATGAAGCCCCTGGGATTGACCCTAGTTTCATTTGTCACCATTTGAATGTCAATCTGGCTGTGGTGCCGAGGAGGCAACCACCTCGGTGATCATCCAAAAAGCATTCTGAGGCCATCAAAGAAGAGGTACTCAAGCTCAAAAAGACTGGTACTATCAGAGAGGTGTTCTATCCTAAATGGTTTGCTCATACAGTGGTAATGAAGAAGGAGAATGGAAAGTGGAGGGTATGTGTAGACTTCACAGACTTGAGCTTGTCCAAAAGATTCTTTCCCAATGCCTCATATAAATCAGTTGGTGGATGCTATTGTTGGGCATCTTCGGATGAGTTTTTTAGATGTTTTTCAAGGTTATCACCAAATACTTTTGGCTTTGGGTGATCAGGAGAAGACAGCCTTTGTCACTCCCACAGGAAATTATCATTATAAGGTGATGCCCTTTGGTTTGAAGAATGCAGGAGCTACTTATTAGAGGATGATGACTAGAATGTTTGAGCCACAGTTGGGAAAGACTATTGAAGTGTATGTGGATGACATTGTGGTGAAGTGTAAAATGGTTTCTGTTCATTTGGAAGACCTAAATGATACTTTTCAGACGCTAAGGAGGTACAAGTTACGCCTTAATGCTTCCAAGTACTCCTTTGGCATGGGATCTGGTAAATTTCTTCATTATATGGTAACTCATCGGGGGATTGAAGTTAACCCTGTGCAAGTCAAGACGATTAGTGGCTTACAGCTACCTCGGAATCATAAAGAGGTTCAGAGCTTGACAGGGATGACTGTTGCCCTCAATCGGTTTATTTCTCGGTCCGTAGATAGGTGCATGCCTTTCTTCCAGTTGCTGAATAAGTGGATGGGATTTGAATGGATCGAGAAGTGTGCTTTAGCTTTTCAACAGCTTAAGGAGTATCTTTCGTGACCACCCATTATGTCTCGGCCAGAGATTGATGAGGTTTTGTTCACATATATTGTTGTGGCTAGTCATGCTGTTAGCTTGGTTCTGATATGAGTTGATAACGAGGTGCAAAAGCCAGTTTATTACGTGAGAAAATCTTTACATGAGACTGAGGTGCATTATTTACCATTGGAAAAAGCGATTCTAGCAGTGGTGCATGCTACACGTAAGCTTCCCCATTATTGCCAATCTCATACAGTCATCATTTTAACTCAACTTTCCCTTAAGTCTATACTTCAGAATGCTGACTGTACAGGAAGGATTACAAAATGGGGTACCATCTTAGGGGCTTTTAATGTCAAATACATGCCTCGCACCTCCATAAAGGGCCAGGTCCTTGCTGACTTGGTGGCAGAGTTTGTTGAACCTTCATTAGAAGAGAATGCTAAAAGGTTAGACATGGATGAAAAATCAGTTAGCATGGTTTCGTGCAAGGAACCTTTGATATGGAAAGTGTATGTTGATAGAGCAGCGAATCAAAGAGGATCTGGTGTGGGGCTAGTTTTGGTGTCCCCTGAGGGAATTACTTTTGAGAAATCCTTGAGACTGGGGTTCTCGGCCACCAACAATAAGACAGAGTATGAAGCTTTACTGGTCGGAATGGATATGGTTCAGAAAATGGGTGGAAAAACAGTGCAAATATTCTCAGATTCACAATTAGTGGTGGGCCAGGTGGATGGAAAGTTAGAGGCTAGAGATCCGAGAATGCAAGACTACCTAACCCAGGCCAGGTATTTACAATCAAAATTTAAATCTTTTAGCTTGTTGCATATCTCCAGAAGTATGAATACCCTTGCTGACTCCCTAGCTACCTTGGGACATCCTCGGCACAAGGCCTACCTCGGGTCATCCTTATAGAAGATCTGTGTAAACCCGATGGAACGAATAGTGGCACCATTCGGATTCATCAAATTAGGGTAGGACCCAGTTAGATGGATCCTATAGTGTCATTCCTTAAAAATGATATCTTGCCTGAGGAGAAATCTGAGGCAGATAAGGTACGCAATAAGGCACCTTGGTTTTGGCTGTCCGAGGACTAGAAGTTGTACAAACGCTCTTTTTTATGACCATATTTACTGTGTATACACCCTAAAGCAACGGAGCTACTTTTGAAAGAGTTACATGAAGGGATTTGCAAGAGTCATACAGGAAGAAGGTCTTTGTCTCATAGAGCTCTTACACAAGGGTATTGGTGGCCTAATATGCGGAGAGAGGCATAGGATTATGCAAAGAAATGTGACCAATGTCAGAGATTTGCTCCCAACATCCATCTACCAGGGGGTGTCCTTAATCCTCTGTCTAGTCTTTGGCCTTTTGCTCAATGGAGCTTAGACATTGTAGGACATTTCCCAAAAGCAAAAGGGAATAGGAGGTGGCTGCTTGTTGGAACAGACTATTTCACTAAATGGGTTGAAGTTGAGCCCTTATCAAGCATTAGGGACGTGGATGCGAAGAAGTTTGTCTGGAAAAACATTGTTACCAGGTTTGGAATTCCTCATACGCTTATTTTAGATAACGGCCTACAGTTTTATAGTAAGGCCTTCAGAAGGTATTGTTGTGATCTAGGCATTATGAATAGATAGTCCACTCTAACTTACCTATAAGGGAATGGGCAAGCCGAGGCTGTCAATAAAGTTATAGTTAATGGGCTTAAGAGGAGATTGGATGATGCTAAAGGAAGATGGGTGGAAGAATTGCCACATATTTTGTGGACGTATCGAACTACACCTCGAAGATCCACTGTGGAGACACCCTTCTCTATGACCTATGGAGCCGAGGTTGTGATTCCTCTGGAAACTAGATTTCCGACATTGAGGACAAGCTCTTTCATCCCAAGCAGTAATGACAATTTATTGGAAAAAAGCTTAGACCTAGTTGAGGAACAACGAGAAAATGTCATGGTACAACTAGCTTATTATCAGCATAAACTCAAGTAGGGATATGATTCCCATGTGAAACTAAGGCCACTAGCACCTGGAGACTTGGTATTGAGGAAAGTTTTGGGTACTGCTAAAAACTCGATATGGGAAAAATTAGAACCTAACTGGAAAGGACCTTATCGTATCACTTCGGTAGCTGGTATAAGGGCATATTATCTTGAAGATTTAGATGAAAGGGTTGTACAATGTCCCTGGAATGTAAACAACCTACGAAGGTATTATTATTAATGAAAGGCATTTCTGCCATTTTATTTTTGTTGACATTGTATTGCGTTGGTAATTATGTTTCTAAGTATCAACCTGAAACTTGGTCATACTTGGATCCTCGGATCACATACCTTATATAAATTGATATTTATTTAAATGTTGAATAGAACCTTAGTTATGTCTGGTCCTCAGATTATCTACTCTGGGGAAAGTAACATGTCAGTTCATTTTTCTAAGTATCAAACTAAAACTTGGTCATGCCTGGATTCTCGGACCACATACTTTGTATAAATTGATATTTAATTAAGTGTTGAACAGAAACTTAGTTATGTCTAGTCCTCATATCGTCTACTCTAGGGAAATTAACACTTCAGTTCATTTTTCTAAGTATCAAACTGAAACTTGGTCATGCTTGGATCCTCGGACCACATATCTTGTATAAATTGATATTTAATTAAGTGTTGAACGGAACCTTAGTTATGTCTGGTCTTCGGATCATCTACTTTGGGAAAATTGACACTTCAAATTTTTTTTTTCTGAAGTATCAAACTGAGACTTGGTGATGCCTGGCTCTTCGGACTATAAACCGTGTACAAATTGATATTTTATTAAGTGTTGAACAGAACCTTAGTTATGTCTGGTCCTCGAATCATCTACTTTGGAGAAATTGACACTTCAATTCTTTTTTCTAAACTATCAAAATGAGACTTGGTGATGCCTGGCTCTTCGGACTATAAACCTTGTACAAATTGATATTTTATTAAATGTTGAACAGAACCTTAGTTATGTCTGGTTCTCGAATCATCTACTTTGGAGAAATTGATACTTCAATTCTTTTTTCTAAACTATCAAAATGAGACTTGGTGATGCCTGGCTCCTCGGACCACAAACCTTGTACAAATTGATATTTTATTAAGTGTTAAACAAAACTTTAGCTATGTCTGATCCTCGGATCATCTACTTTGGGAAAATTAACACTTCATTTCATTTTTCTAGGTATCGAACTAAAACTTGGTCATACTGGGCTCCTCGGACTCCATACCTTGTATATACCGATGTTTTATTAAATATCGGTTAGAATCTAATTATGTCTGATCTTGGGACAATCTATTCTTGGATCAACTTATATCTGACTCCTCAAACCACATGTCTTATGAAATATTTGATTATATTTTCCATTTTGGTTGCATATCTTAAAGAATCCCAAAATGATGAATAACTGGGGGTTCATGAGCATCACTTAAAACATTTGCAAGTATGTTAAACGTGTTTATTTTCTGGTTCATGCCATTTTGGTTGCATATCTTAAAGAATCCCAAAACGATGAATAACTGGGGGTTCATGAGCATCACTTAAAGCATTTGCAAGTATGTTAAACATGTTTATTTTCTGGTTCATGCCTTGCCTTTAATATATATATATATATATATATATATATATATATATATATATATATATATATATATATATAAGGAAACGTCAAACACGTAAAGTAAATAACTTAATATCTTCATTAATTTAAAGTCTATTGGAAAGACAATTTGTTTACAAAGCATCAAGCTACATCAAATAACAAGAAACCTAAGCTAGAGTGAAGAAAAGACAAGCAGCAATCATGGCTTCAGCTTTAACTTCAAATGGCCTTTAGGATCTTTCAGAAGCTAGATTGGAGCTAAGGAGTCAACAGCTATCCCTTTTCCTTTCGGATCTTCCTCTGTGGTTATGGGAATTGCCGCTAAGGCGAGCTCCTTTGTTTCATCGGTCTTTTTGTCCTTGGAAGATTCCTTGGGATCACTTAAAGGCTATGTATCCTCATGTGCCACCCCATCTACCGGTTCAATATGTTTAAGAAGCTGACTTTCTGTGGAAGCAGGGTCTTCAACTATATCACCTTGTCTTACCTCTACCCCTTGAATGATAGCATCATCCTTAGGTTTGGTAGGGGCAGAGGCTCGGATGGCTAGGTGGAAGTAGACATTTTTTGTCTTCCAAAGGGTGGAAGAGGCATCAATCCCAACTTGGGAAAGTGCCTCATTCCATACTTGAAGGCAGTAATGCCTACATACCTCAGAGACTTGAGCTTTGAAATTTGCAATGGTCTCTGCCATGCCGACCTCATAGCCATCTTGCCCAGCTTGATCCCTTGCCTTCTCAGCCTTCTCTTTGGCTTTGGTAGCCTCTTCTTTGGCTTAGATGGCCTCCTCCTTTGCCCTCTCAGATTCCTTTAAATTATTCTTGAGGTCCTCAATCAGCTTCTTTGCTGCGGCATAGTCCTCGTCAGCTTGTTTAAGCTGCAGTCTTTGGGTCTCAACCTGCCTTTTAGCTACTTTTAAAGCAGCCTCAGAGCTCAACTTTTCACTCTCAGCTTTGTTCAAGCTGGCCGTGAGCTCTTGTAATTTTTTTACCTTTATATCAAGGATCCTCTAGGCATTGCTGGACCTTAATTCTTCAGCCTTGAAGGCTTTATATGTGCTAATAGCAATCTCCTCAACCCTGCAAGCAAACTGGACAGCCTATACACAAGAGATAGTAAAGCAAGAAAGCACAGTTAAAACTTGTAAGTGTAACAGAAACAGATGTAAACAACGGTTGAATGGGACTCTTACCATAGCAAGCTCCTTCTTTAATGTCATGAAGACATTCTGGTCCTTCATTTACCTGAGCTCACCCATGTCCTCGGGCAATAAGAGGGCTTGCTCCAAAGCATCTGCTATACAGGCAGTTATTCCTGTGTCAGAATTCGTAATGGATGCATCGACGGTAACCGCATGTTCATCCATGGTCATTGGGGGAGCCCAAATTGGGGCAGTTACAGGTGCATGAGTCTCTACCTGTTTTTCTGACTTCGTCTGCATCGTGCGAGCCTGCTTTCCTCCTTTTTTGGGCTCCAACTCCTTGGGAAAGGAGTCTTTCCCTCCCTCAAGCACATCCTTCCCCTTCTGCTGATCCTTTTTTCTCTTGTGATCAACTTGGTCAGTGCATTGGGATTGGGCAGGAGAAGGAAAAGGGAGTTTAGGCTGAGAGGTTTTCTCGGGGCCTTTATCTTTTGTCTTAGTTTGAGCTACCTTTGGAAGCTCTTGGGTCCCCACTTGGGCTTCTAGCATATCTTTAAGACTTTACTTAGGTTTGCGCTGAATTCCCATTATGTCAGATTGTTGAGTGTCTTCTTGTGAAGGATTTAAGGAGGATGTGCCGAAGACAACAACTCGATCTTCAGGGGAAGGGGGTCAATTGAAAACTTCAAACTCGTCCTCGAAATCTAACACTTCCACAATTTCTTCTACTTCCTTTACACTGGGTTGGGAGGAGGTTGTTTCACTAGTTGTGTGTTGTGTTGGAAGAGGAATTAGAGGAATGCCGTCTGGTATGGGCTGTATGGGCTGTGTGACAAGGGTGCCTTGAGGAGTAGGAACTCCCTCAGGTAACAAAAATCCCTCGGTAGCAACGCTTATCCGGTGTAAGCGTGGATCATTCGCTTTGATCATGCACTTCGGCACTTGAAAAGCTTTGGATATAGGATTGTAGCTGAGGATTAAATGAGCTGCTCAGAGTTGGTTGTTTGTGTGCACAAACACTTCAGCCTTTAATATTCTGTCTAATCTTGCGAAATCAACGAGATGGGGGTGGCGAACAGCTGCGTGGGGGTCTGCAAAATCGTTGAGAAGAAAAACAAGGTTAGAACAAATATATGCTTTTATATAAACCTAGGTATAAAAAGAATGGTTGTGAATAGTTGAACCAGATCCAGAACTTCACCTAGTTCCCCCTCCCTTGTCGGACAGGGGACACCGTAGCGCCAATCCCCTGATATGATTAGAAAGTCCTTTTTCATAACCTTGTTGGATTCAGGGAGGCATTGAATTAGTCTAACTTTTGGGTACCTAGATTTTAGGTAATAACCCTGTCCTGTTAGGTGGTGGAGGTTATAAACCCAGTTCACGTCATGATGGGTGAGTCCTAGGTCACTCTTTTAATTTAGTGCATCTATGGAACCCAGAATCCTAAAATATTTAGGGTGCATTGGGTAGGGGCTAATCTAAAAGCCCTAAGGTAATCCCTAGTAGCAGTCCCCATTGGGATTTTCATCCCTCCTTCTATGAACGCTATCATCGGGATTACTACCTCTCCTATTCGTCTTTTTTCATGCCACTCCCCTTCCTTACAGTATGTAACAGACACCCCCGGTGGAATTCTATATTTAGCCTTAAATTGTTCTATTTTTTTCATTCGAATCTACTAGGGATGCAAATCTACCCATTTGTGGGAGCAAGGTATGGGTATGGTGGAAGAACTAAGAAGATAGATGAGCCGAGGATAAAGAAACACAAGAGAAAGAAAGAAGAAAAAAGATGATAAAAGAGAGAGTCTGGGAGAACTTACTTTAAAAAAGACAAAGTCACCTCGGCCTAATTCTTGGTAAAATGTGAAGGCGTGTGTAGATCACAAAGGGTAGCAGATACGTTATACGAGTGTTGTAATGTGTAAGAGGGTTTGAATTGTTAATATTTATATCAGTGGGAGTTATGAAGTGGGAAAATTTCCTCCTATGTTCCAATGCAACCCTCAACCGTTGGATGTACGTCATATCACTGAGCATGGGGGACAGAGAAACGTTAGAATTTAATTTGGAGACGCCCCGCATGACGAAATGTCAAGAATGTGCAATGGGTAGTTCAAAAGTCATCATCCCTGTCAGCAAAGATGTGTGATTTACACAAGTTAACGGTGACAAATGTCAAGATCATTTTTTCCTCTCGAGGTAGCAAAAATGAGAATCTCGAGGGCTATTGTAGGGCCAATGGGCCCAGGAATATGTTTGGGGTTGGTCCAAGAGTACTTGTTGGGCTAAAGGCCCAATCCGAGGACACTGAATGATCCAAGGATGTAAGAATATCAAATCACAAAGCAATACTAATAGATAAAGAGGTGATACCTGAACAAGTACATCCGAAAAAATTGTCTGAGGAAGAATATGTCCTCGGCTTTACAAAGCCGATGAATGAGAAGGGCTAGTTAACGTCCACATGCCATATTCTAGAAGATCCTATAGGTAAGGGTTAGCATGGTAAATGTGGAAGATAAGAAGAAGGGCGGTGAAATATATATGATAAATTTGTTACCACCGCTCTCACATTAAATGCTCTGCAACTGTTTCTTTGGCCGCATTAATGGGGAAGTGATGCCTGAGCATTAATGGGGAAGTGATGCCTGAACATCAGGGTTTAGCCTTACACTTGCCTCCAAAGACTTAAGGGGTGGTGGATGGGACAAGTATCTAAACTAGCAATTTAACCCTAACGTAGAGGACGATGAGAGAAAGGAGGATGGTATAAAAGGAAGAAGGGACATTCAGGAGAGGGGGGAGGTGAGATCAAAATCTATAATCATAACCTATCTTTGGAAGAGATTAGAAGAGATAATATAAATTATCCTTGGCTTATGTCCGAGGACTAATTTTGCCATATAAACTTTTCCTTGTGTATAACGTTGGGATTAGGCCCATCATTTTTGTGATCCAACATCCTTAGAAACTAGATTTCAAACCCACTTTACAAATTTCATTATATTGGGCTTTTTGGGCCTATTCCTTTCTCACTATTGGGTTTGGGTACAAATTGTGACCTTACAGATATATAAGAAATTTACACCTCAACAATTGTGAAAATATTGTGACAATTTATTGTGTTAATATTGTATTATTATCATATAAGCAAGTAAAAAAAGTAAAAATAAAAAAGGAGGAGGCAAGTATAATTTTATAAGAGTGGGATTGAATAAACGAAAGTACTGTCGATTGGTATGTTTATATTAGAATAACAATTTATTATGTAAGATCTATTATGAAAATATTGTGAAAATGTTATAGATGTAGTATGTTTATTTTTACAATACCTTTATTTTTATTTATGGTTGCTTTTATTATGATATTTTATTATTTTATTTTAACCTATAAGAAATTTATACCTCAACAATTGTGAATAAACAAAAGCACTGTAGCACAAATACTGTAGCGTGTAGATAGAGGCATGAAAGAAACGGTGAGTTTTGGGCAGTGATTAACTAAACCAAAAATTCACTGTATATAGTTAGTAGATGATAATGAAATTTTTCAAAACAATTTTGAAAGAGAAACAGCCTAAATTATAAAAATAGTTTTAAAACAAATAAAAAATATTGGAAGATTGATGACTAAATATGCAATTTAACCAAAAATAAACCATTTACTGATGACTTCCAACTTTCTAGAAGTTGGAGCAAGCAATTGGGCCTTTAAAATTGATGAGAGTTCGAGCCCATTGACTTGAGTTGACTCACTCAACTCTGTATGCATTAGGACATGAGCTACTTCTCTCTCTAGCATATTTTCAAATGGGGGAGGCATATGTACCCCCTCAATGAATTGATAACAACTTACCAAGAAATGCATTGATTCATTAGAAGTGACATCCAAATAGTAAATAGAATTTGCCATATATAATAGCAAATTCTACAATGTCTCATGATAAGGTAGGGTAATCTGGCCACAAAATGACATAAAAAATGGATAATTGGTGGAACTCTGATTATAGAAAAATGAAGTTAATATCAACAAGTAAATTTAAAGTACCTCTATTCAACAAGCCGACATTGCTTCAACAATTCAACTGTCCCATCCATTTGCTCTCTCTGTGTATAATAATTTTAGAAAATGACACCACCAAATTGATGGGTCCCTTGTGATATATAATATCTGCTTTAGCTAAACTAGACTTGATTGGATGACTTGCTTTTCAGCCACAGAGAGCATAAATGCCCGCATATTTCGTAAAAAGAAAGGTTAGTGATAAGGTGAGAGACTTAGCAACCAACTGCATTAAGTAGAACTAGAAGAAGACTTTACTCCAAATATGGTAGTTTTCTTTATTATCCTCCTATCTGTTGGGACAGCATTAAGAGCATCTATAGCAGTTGTTGCAAAAAAAAATGTCATTTTGACACATCAAAAACTTACTTTATTATTTTATCACATCATTTTACAACATCTCATTTATAAGATGTTTTATCATTCAATTCTATATATTAAAATAATATTTACTACACATTAAAATAATATATTCTCCTCCCTATTATCATCAACAATAGCAACAGCAACAACAACGACAACGCCAATCAACAACAGCAACAACAGCAACAACACCAACAACACTAGCAAATTCCAAATCCAAAAACCTCAAAAAAAGAGGGAAAAAAAAAACTCAACCAACCAACAAACCAGAGATAAAAAAACGCCGACCCAAACTCAACCAACAATCGACCTAAAACCCCAGCCCAATCGACCCACAACCCACAGAACGTCGATCCAAAACGCCGACCCAAAACCCACATCGAAATCCATCCCAAATCTCACACCCACAACCCGATTAAGAGAGATCTGAAGGTCGGCGGTGAGGGCTGTGGATTTCAGTGGCGAGCTGTGGAGAATGAGGCAGCAAGATCGGTGGCGAGCTGTGGAGAATGAGGCGGCGAGATTAGCGACGAGGACTGGCAAGATCGGCGGCGAGGACTGGAAAGTGAGGCGGCGAGATCGGCGGCAACTTTCTTGAAAGTGATCTTGAGCAACTTTCTTAATCAGGGAGGGGAGGGAAAAGATAGAGAGTGACAGAGAGAGAAGAGATGAGATAGAGTCGACGAAGAGACCAAGAGAGATATTAGTGGAAGAGGAGAGAGAAAAACGCAATAAAATAATAATTTTTGAGATTTGCAATTGTTGTTCATATCGTGGCAAATTGCAACGGTACTGTAGATATGTGGTATAGTTTTTGAGATTTGCAACATCTGATAAAACTCCGTTTTTGTGTTTGATGTGTCAAATGTGCCAAATATTTGGCATTTGGCACATCTGCTGCGGATGCTCTAAGTGATGGTTTTTAGTAACCTACAACTACAAAGCCTCTTTGGTCTTAGGAATGCTGGTGAATAAAAGTGAATTTACACCCTTTCAAGCTTCAACTATCAATTGACCTGCTTTTCTTCTAGCCCAAAAAACAAAACTGCTATTTTAACCCTTAATTGTAGTATCATGCATGTAGTACTAAATTTGCATATTCTTTCTCTTCCTCCATCTTTTATAGCATCCCATTGGGTAAAATCTAATAAAAATGTTTAAAAAAAAAAAAAAGAACATTGCATGTTACTGTTCACCCAAAACTCATAAAACACTCTTCCATCAACACATACTATTTTGACCCTTAATTGTAATATCATGCATGTAGTATTAAATTTGCATATTCTTTCTCTTCCTCAATTTTTTTTTTAAAAAATATATATATTATTTTAACAGGATGAATTCGAAAAAAAAAAAAAAAAAGAATGAAATGTGGGGTATGTTGTTTTAGTGATAATGTAAAATAGATAAAGTGTGTTTCAATGATGCAAAATTGCATATATTTGAAAAGAGGCCAATGCGGGTGCTCCTATATAATCCTCACCAAGAGCTTCCTTTCTAGGTTGGTTATGCTTTTATTGAAGCCTTCTGGTTCATTTAGGATCTATGCTTGGTATTGATGCATCTTTAGATTAATTTGAACCATGGTGCTGATTGTCATCAAGTTTTGTATTGGTGAATGCTGCCTTTAAGTTCTACTCCTGCACCCTAAATAACCTATTAACAATAGAAAACAAAATAGGGAAGGAATTGACTGAAGTTAGAGAATTGAATATGGTGATTCAAGGTGATTAGTGAATGAGCTTCATAACCTTTAGATGTTAGAAGTTAAACCATGAATAGAACAAGAAACAAAGCAAGATAAACCCTAGAAATAACATCTACGTTTTCTAAACGAAATCATTCTTAAGGTAGGAGAGGGCAATTTCACTCTTAAGCTACTGGAATTTTATTATAGTTAATCTCGCTATCTATTGATTATTGAACACATAAAATACATTTATATAGCCTATTTGCCAATAGTACTTCTAGAAGGAATCGGATTGCTAAATAACCTTTACCTAGAAAGACTTGGTTCCCACCTTTTTTAACATAAAAGTTGCAGATTGATTAACATTAGGTTGTTTAATGATTTGATTATGGAAGTTCGTTATACCTTTTCTGTTTTTGGTTTGTTTTGTTTTCCTGTGGGACAAGAGGAGCAAGTTTCCCTATTCTAATAATTCTATGCTTTTGTCAATGGCCTCCAAGAAAAAGGACTACTAATTAGTTTTTGTATCTTATATATCACATTTATAATTTCCTAATATTGAGGTCTCCTCAATGATTGGTTCTGCACAACTTCATCTCTGATATGTCTACTTGCTATGCTTGAAAAGCCTGTATTGAGTGTGAAATTTATATGCAACTTGTACATGACTCGGTTAACTAGTTCACATAATCACTAAACTAACAAACCACTTATGCATATTGTATGGGAGCCATACACGCATACACTGGGCTCCTTGCCTACGTATTGCACTGCCGAGCAGCATATTTGAAGGGCCGAGGTGCCATTGATATACTTTTGGATAGTGGAGAGGCATCATCCCGAGCTGGTCTTCTGTCAGTTTGGGATGAAGCAACCGATTCCAGGGATCGTGGATACGTCGACCGACCTTTATAGGATATCCCTCTAGGGTAAATGGGATAGGGACTGGGTAGTTGAACATGTTGTCCATATTCAACAATGGGCCAACCGAGGGCAACTTGTTCGCGCTGCCCCTCCCCTAGATGGTGATACGACGTACCTTATTGACTACATAAGGTGGTACAATCGCAGCACAAGGTGGTTCATAACACTAGAGTCTGTATATTGGGAAATTATTGTGAGGCAACAATCGCTTTCCCTTTGTTGAAACCATTGGTTGATTAAATATCTTCAGCAAGTTTATCATGCATGCAAAACTTCACAATAATTATTGCCGTTAAATCTCTATGAATTTATCTTTCATTATATTTTAAAGTAAACAAATATTGTGATTTAAGTTCTTCATAAATAAGTGAATTTGTAGTATCCAAATTGGAAATCACCTTGATATCTGTAATATCCAAAAATTACATTATGGGAAAAAGCTATCAAGTACTATAATTTTCTAAAAGTTACCGTAAATGTAACTTGAATGCAATTCCTATCAAAAATTTGTCTTGCCTTATATTAAAAAGTTGTAAGGATACATCCTTGCTTGGGATTTAAGGAAGACATTGGAAAGAACTTGGAATTACTTAACTCTTGAGAAAGCATATGAATTGTAAGGTTCAGCTTTTATGTTTTTCCACTTGTATGTTTCGAATGTTGTTAACCATGATGCTTACACACACCTTCGGTTTGATGTATGTAGAGGTCTAAGGAGAGAACTAGATTAAAGTAATTTCATTTTGGACATTCTAATTTATTTTGGCTCAAAAGGTAGTTTTGTTATTTGTAACATCATTTGTGGTACCCATAATAGCTTAAAGCTGCGTCCATACCCCCTATTATAGTTTTGCATCATACCTGCATTCCTGCTTTTATGACGCCCTTGTTTTGCAGGTTTGGTTGACGCTTAGGTCTTTACAGAGGTGCGACCGAGGTTCCAACATGTACAATGACCTTAAGCTGACACTAGAGGTTGTCGAGGAGTTAGGCCGACTTATATTGGCGGATGCGCTCGTGGAAGCATCCGACATTGGTACACTGGCCCTGAGTCACGACGGGCGAAGTGGTGGGTCTCGAAGGCATGGACACTGTGGAAGTGGTTGAGCTGGCCGCAGCCTACAACCAATCCAAAACCTATCTACGAGGAAGGGGATGACTCAGGTGCAGAAGAGTCATGGCTTGAGGGTGATTGGGTATTGTCTAACGACGGCGGTGGGACACCGCAATGCACATCTGATGTTGGTGCTGGGCCATCCCACACTGTCGGTCATGAGGACACTGTTCCAGCCCAAACTACGTCTCGAGGTGCTAGCACGGACTATAAGGACCCTTCCTGTATGTCACCCCCAGATTTCAGTGGATCTACCCATAATGGTGGATGCATATTTGTCCCCATACCAAGCATGCCCACCCCACCTTTAGTGCATATGGAGCCCACCATAGGACCTTCATCTCCAATTTTAGGACATATGTAAATCATGTTAGGAACATATGTCAATATTTTATGTAATTGGTTAATCCTTTGACAAAACGCACTTTACTTGTAATTGAGTAGATTTAGGATGTGTTTAATACTTCAAGAAATAAGGTTTCAAGCTCAAGTGTTAAAGCCACGCAAGTCTATCGAGGCTTAAAAAGGTATTTCAGCTCGAAGCTCGACAGCTGCTTGATAGATAGGGTATCTATCGAGAATTATGAAAATCAGATTTTCAGTTCTGATTTTATTCCAATCCGTGAATATGTGTTTGGGCTTTCTTTTCTCACAACCCTAAACATATATAAGAATTATTTTAAGAGCCCATCATAGAGAGCACAATTGCACAAGCATGAAGCAAAGTGTTGTTCATGAAAATTGTGACTAGAAACCTAGTTTGCCCTAGTTCATCTTGAAGAAGCTACTGTGTTTGTACACCATAGGGTTTTGTGACCAAGCAACTTCGTGATCTTCATCATGTTGATGAATTGAAGAACTTTGCAGCTAATATCTTTCTCAAGTTGGTGATCAAGTCGCATACTAAGATCCGCGCATCTATTGGTTAGTCACGTACTGGGAGCCATGCATTAAAATGAGAGATTGTCACTACAAAACAAGTCCAAATGGGTATTGGGGTAAGGGTTCAACTGTAGGTTGGTATAAGGTACTGGGATTCCTTTACTTGTAACCGCTTGTTGTGATAATAGTAAATTCTAGGGAGTGGTGACCTTAAAATCACCTAGTGGTGTTTTTACTTCGGAGGTTTTCCCCATTCGTAAACAAATCACCATGTCAACTTTATTTTCCGCTGCATTATATTTTAGTTGGTGATTTATTTGTGCTACCACGTACATTGCATGTTAATTTGATTAATTAATAAATTTGGGTAATTAAACAATTAATTCATCACAAGGGGTCAATACATATTTGGCCTATCAAGTGGTATCAGAGCAGACACACTCTAATTAGGTTTTAATCTTTGTTATGTGATCCATTGACCCCTGTTGTAATGGATAGAAGACAGTCTCTTATAATACCTCCTCTATTTGACAATACTAACTATGCATATTGGAAAGTACACATAAGAGCTTTCTTGTAATCTCTAGATGAGAAAGTGTGGCAAGCTATGAAGATGGGCTGGACCAAGTCAAAGGAAACGCTAGCCAACTGGGATGAAGCTAAGATCAAGGCCAACAGCAGGGCATTGAATGTTTTATTTAGTGCGGTCACAAATGAGGATTTCAAGAAGATATCCTCCACTAGAATTACAACGGAAGCATGGACCATCCTCCAGAAAACCTATGAGGGAACCAAAACTATCAAGGATTTGAAGTTACAGAGGTTCACTACAAGTTTTAAAGAGATCAAGATGGAGGAGGATGAGTCATTTGATGAGTTCTATGCCAAGCTCATGGACATAGTGAACTCAGGCTTTAATCTTGGGGAAACCATTTCCAAGCCCAAGATTGTTAGAAATGTGCTCAGATCTCTACCTGAGAGATTTCATGCGAAGATCACCATTATTGAGGAATCAAAGGACATTGACAAAATTCCTTTAACAGAGCTAGTTGGTAATATGCAAACCTATGAGTTGGGTTTGACAAGGATAGGGAAATCTGGTAAGGGAAAGAGCATGGCACTGAAGACCAAGAATAGTAACACGAATGAGTCTTTCGATGATGAAGATTTTAAAATGAAGTCCTACATCACCAGGCAATTCATGAAGTTCATGAAGGATGCCAATGCAAAGGGCTTCAACAAGGACCGTAGACACTCAAGTTCTTCTCAATTTAAGAGTCAAGACAAAGGGAAGAAGGATGCTAGAGATGGCGGTCAGTACATTGTTCTCTCAGAACCCAAGTATTTCAAGTGTCAAGGTTTCAATCACATGAAAAAAAAAGTGCCCTACTTATCTCAAGTCCATTGGAAAAAAGCAAGGCACTTGCTGCAACTTTGAGCGACACTGAACTTGAGGATGATTCCGAAAATGAAGATGACAGAATCCTAAATGCCTTCACCACCATTATCAATCCTACCGAGGGGATTGTAGAAGATTTGGATGAAGAAGAAAACTTAGTGGAGTCAAAGTTTGAGAAAACGGATGAACAAGATGACATCCACACTGCCTATGCAAAGTTATACAAGGTCTCGAAAAAGCATGAAAAGTTGTATAGGTTGGCCACCAAGAGCTCAATGATGTGGAGCTTGACCAAGAAGAAATCTCCACAAAGTTAGATGAAGCTAATCAAACTATAGGAGTACTGAGGTTTGAAAATAATTTCTTGGCTAAGAAGACCAAGAAGCTTGAACCAAAGCTGTTTCAAGTCAGAGCTCAGTTGGAGAGGACTTCAAGTGCAAAGCTTGATGAGATGCTCAGACTTTAGAGATCTACTTTTGATCAAACCAGTTTAGGGTATGATTTCTCCTCTCCTAATATTGCTTCTTCTAGTACTACTGTTTTTATTTCTCCTACTAATAATGTTGATTCTGAGAACAATAGTGTGAAAAATGCGATTGCTAGTGAGAACATAGATAAGGGTAAATCTATCTTAGGAGCACTGCCTAAACTTGTTAAGAAAGAAACCAAAAACCCAAGGGCTAAGAAGAGTAATGCTCAAAAGTCTAAAAAGAAGAAGCATCATCTTTGTCATCACTGTAGAGTAGCTGGACATACTCGACTTAATTGCTACAAGTGGCAAGCCACTCAACAGAGCAACAGTTTGGTCTCATCAGGAAACCTGAGTCAGTTTCCATCCTCTCTTGCTCCTCTTGGAGATCTCCTCAAGGCCCTTATGTTCCTTTAGAACTTGAACTATTGCAATTCTTCCCTCTCACTACTGGTTCAAGGATTCACCAAAAGTAAAGGTTCTTCCAAGGTGTAGGAGAAAAAAGACTCCAAGTGATTTAGTTACTTTTTCTCTCTCCCCCCCCCCTTCTTATTTTTGTTTTTGCATTACTTGTGCGTTTTGCTTTCTTATTTTGAGTCAGTCTAGTTTTTATGCATTACTTTGCTTAACATGTTTTTGTTTATTTGTTTCTAATTTTGTTTTTCCTCCATAAAAAAATAAAAAAAGAAATACAAAAACAGTGTGTCTTTGTGCACATTGGTACATATGTACCTTGAATGGCCAATGAAACAAAGTTTTCTAAACTTTGTGTCTCTTGTAACTTAGATGAGCATCTCTATGCACAACTAAGTAAATGAGCTTTGTGGCTCTTGTTTGCGATGAGTAAGATTAAGTTATCTCTTATACTTAACACTCGTATCACTCTTTTTGACGGGAATGACTAAAAAATCCTAAGAGAAAGGCATAAATAACCATCTCACCACTGTTGCCCGCTAATCATAGAATGACATCAGTATGCTTTAGCATAACAAAAGTGCAATGTCAAAAAGCTTAACATAAGTGGGTATTTCTTTCCACTCTTATATGTCTATGCATGATATGCTTAATAAAAGAAAATATGCAAAGAAAAATTTAAACAAAAAGAATCAAAATGCTTTAAAATATGATTGCAAATGTGTATTATAGGAGATGTGGGAGTTATAGGATGTACCTCGAATGTAATAGTCCCTATCAAGCAGTTACGTGTGTGAGTTAAATTGATTTACTCATATCTCAAATCGTCATAACATATAGACACTTATGCAATCTTGCGATATTTTTCACACACAACATGCAATATTCTTTAGTACTTTTGATACATGTGCACATATAATGTGATTTGACCATTACAAGGAATACATTTGTTAATGTATGCTCACTAAACTGTCTTAACTTGTTTTTGAAATATAAAATTGGTTAGACTTGTTTTGTGTGTGTGTGTGTTTTGAATCTATGTGCTTAACATTTTCCTTGTTAAGAGATGATTTTGAGAGTTTAAAATGTTGTTTGGATCCTTGGTTAAGTAGCATGCTTGATTGCATTCATATCTGTATTTTTCTCTTCTTGAAAAATTGTTTTTCAGCAATCTCAACAGCTGCTCGACAGCTAGACTATCTATCGAGCTCTTTAGTTTCTTTTTATCGCAATCTCGATAGCTTAGCTCCTCGATCCATCGAAAAAGCTTCTGTCTCCTTGATAGATGCTCGATAGCTTCTCGATCTATCAAGATCCTTGTGATGTGGACACCTCTCAACAGATCCTCGATAGCTCTTCAATAGCTGATTCACGCGTTTTAAATCTTGACACCTCTCGATCTGTCGAGATTTATGTTTTTCTATATATATAGTCAACGCGAAAATTCTCTCATTTTCTCCGATCTCTCTCGATAGATTCTCTCTTCTCTTACTCCAAAACTCCTCAAACTCAACCTTTTCACATTCCTCACTTGATCTTCGGCCTAAATCAAGTGTTCTTCATTTGGTATGGTCTTTTTGTCTCTCTTGTATCATGCATTTCATTCTTTTTTACCTAAGTTTTGGGTTTTTGAAAAGTTTTTGGGGTTTTTCAAAATTGATGAGATTTTTGCAAAAATTTTTGGTTAGGTTTTGCTAAAATGAGTTTGAAAACAGCATGCATTGCATTACATCTACATTATAACAATGTTTCATGCATTTTAGATGTGTGTTTACTTTGTTGCAATGATGTGTGCTAGTAGGTTTGGATTGGATTGAGCCCATGATGTTTTGAAGTTTGCATGTCACATATTCATGCATTTTCATGTATACATACCTTCTTTTATCTTTATATTGATATTGTTGGTGCTTTTCTGCGTCTCTCTCTCTCTCTCTCTCTCTCTCTCTCTCTCTCTCTCTCTCTCTCTCGTGTTAGTCTACTCTATGGCACCCAAATGCAAATCCACTCCGTCCCAAAACCCTCTTCGTTCTGGGCATCCTCTTCTTCTAATCCTACTCCTTCTCACATTTGGTTTGTGATGATAAATCCCAAAAGGACTTTTCGAAGAACTTCTCTAGATGAGGCATTCATTCAACACGCCAAGTCATCCTATCAGATTTTTTCAATACTGACCTTCCCACTATCATCTACAGTTGAGGTTGGGAGTCAATGTGTGACATCCCAGTCACGTGCCCTTCCGTGATCATTCAAGAGTTCTACTCCAACATGCACGGATTTGACACTTTTGTATCTCATTTTGTCACTCCCGTTATAGGTACGATGGTGCTAGCTCGCCCAGTGATGATAAGATGTCTACTTGATATACTTACCATTTGTCATTCGTGACAAAAAGGGAGATATAGTTTTGGATATGAGAGTAGTTATACTCATAAGGGGAGAGTTAGTATAGGAGATTTTTGTTAGAGGGAGTGTCTACATTTTGAGGGATGTAGTGAGGACTTATGTATCTTTTTTCCTTTCTTTCCATTTTAGATACATTGCTTATGTATCTTTGGTCTTGTGATTGCTTTGTGATAGCAAACCTTGTACTCTTTGATGATACATATATGATGAGGTTGTTATTACAGTTGTTTCACCTATCTTTACATGTGTTGTTTTTTTTTCTCTCTTTATGCACATGCTTCTTATATATTGTAAGCAATATTTTATTTTTGTCTCACACTAAGATGTCTTGATGAGTTTTGTTTAAAGTGTTCAGAAATGCAGGTTATCAAAGTCTTCATTGCCATGAACTCTCTTTTTGCAAAGTTTTTCAAGAGTTTATGTTAGGATAGATTTTATTGTATTCAACAAGTGAGTATGAGTTGAGTGATTTATGACTTCTCTCATATGTTCATTTATTTGATGTGGTTTTGTCACAGATTGGCAAATGGGGAGATTGTTAGGACATATGTGAACATGTTAGGAACATATGTCAATATTTTATGTAATTGGCTAATCCTTTGACAAAACGCACTTTACTTATAATTGGGTAGATCTAGAATGTGTTTAATGCTTCAAGAAATAAGGTTTCAAGTTCATGTGTTAAAATCATGCAAGTCTGTCCAAGAAACAAGTGAAGAAGTGTTGCTCATTAAAACTCGACAACTAGTATCTATCGACGCTTAAAAAGTTGTTTCAGCTCGAAACTCGACAGCTGCTCGGTAGATAGAGTATCTATCGAGAATTATAAAAATCAGATTTTCAATTCTGATTTCATTCCAATCCGTAAGTATGTGTTTGAGTTTTCCTTTCTTACAATCCTAAACATATAGAAGGATTATTTTAAGGGCTGTCACAGAGAGCACAATTGCACAAGCGTAAAGCAAAGTATTGTTCATGAAAATTGTGACCAGAAACCTAGTTTGTTGTAGTTCATTTTGAAGAAGCTGCTGTATTTGTACACCATAAGGTTTTGTGACCAAGCAACTTCGTAATCTTTATCATGTTGATTAACTAAAGAACTTTGCAACCAACATCTTTCTCAAGTTGGTGATCAAGTTGTGTATTGAGATCCGTGCATCTATTAGTTAGTCACGTTCTGGGAGTCGTGCATTAAAAGGAGAGACTGTCACTATAGAACAAGTCCAATTGAGTATTAGGGTAAATGTTTAACTGTAGGTTGGTATAAGGTTCTGGGATTCCTTTACTTGTAATCACTTGTTGTGATAATAGTGAATTCTTGAGAGTGGTGACCTTAAAATCACCCGATGGGGTTTTTTCCTTGGAGGTTTCCCTCATTCGTAAACAAATCACTGCATCAACTTTATTTTTCGCTGCATTATATTTTAGTTAGTGATTTTTTTGTGCTGCCATGTACATTGCATGCTAATTTGATTAATTAATAAACTTTGGTAATTAATCAATTAATTCATCACAAGGGGTCAATATATTTTTAGCCTATCATTCAACCCCCTACGAAGAGGTTGTGCAGATTGAGCAGATATCAGGTGAGGACATTGAGCTAGTGGAGAGTTTGCGGAGATCGCGACGCTCTCCTCGCACGCTTCCAATTGCGAGACCAGCGATGGTATGTAATTCGTCTACACTTCTCATTTTCTTGAACTAATTATACTATGCATTTGATTGAATATGTTCATTTAATATGCTGTTGTGCCTGATGAAACAGGTAAGATGAGACCTGTGAGAGCATATGGGCGGAAACGAAAAGGTCATTGAGCAATCAGAGAGGGCATGCTTTGTAAGTACTGTGGGTAGTATTGTTTATTGACCCTAAAAAAAAAAGGAAAAAGAAATTTGTCTGTGCACTTGTATGTTATTTCATTCATACGTTACACACACACCCCTACCTGTAAGTGTTTGCATGAGCTTATATTTGTTGAGTGAATGCTTGTACTTACTAAATGTTGATACATTGACCAAAAGGAGGACTTGTATCCTTCTAATGGTGCATAGACCAGTTTATGTTGGGGTTGAAGTGTTTTAACACTGGTTCATTGACATAGGACAGCAACACACGGTTGAATTGCAAGATTTAGGTCGCTGGAATTTACCTGATAGCAGGTTTGTTGTATTTAGGATGACTGAGATTAGGGTTTTCATTGATGAAGAGGTATTGGAAAATATAAGGAAATATGGGATTTCTAATGGTGAGAAGGAATAGTAGGATTTGGGGATGAAACAAAGGGGGAGAAACTAGGATTTGAGTTTATTTAGTGCTGTGAACAGTTATCCGAGAACATTATTTTAGCCTTTTGTGTATTTTGGGGTTAGTTGATGGATGGTTAATGTTTTAGACTTCTGTATTTTAGGGTTGCATCACACAAATATCTCCACTTCCATAGTGGATTGTTGGAAATTCAATGTGGATTGTTTTAAACTTTTGTATTTTCAGAATTGTTCCTCTATCATCCCTTGACAATTTTGCTTTAATTTCCTCTGAGCTGATTCAGAATTTCAGAGTGATAAACTATTTGTTTGAACCCTCCTCAACGTAGAAAAAAAGTTCTTTAAGTGCTGTAATAATCTTTAACAACAGCTTTATGGTATTACCACATAATAAACTTGGAGTTATCAAAAAGGAGATGGTACGGTTCCATACTTAATAAACTTGGAGTTATAAAAAAGCAGATGGTACAGGACTCCATAACAATCAAACATAAGAAAGTATTTGCAAGTGACCCAAGCAGTAACTGTGATATTATGGCTTGAGTAAATACTTAGACAATGCACGTCTTTTCATATCAAGTTATACAAATGAGCCGATTCCTTCGAAGGTTTCTCTAATTAATGCACAAAGACGATTTTGCAACTGCACCATATTTTCCTTTATTATATTATTATTATTCTGAACCCTATTTTTCTATGAAATTTTAATACGTCTTGGTTTTTTTAGTATGTTCATTATTTGCATGTTATTTTCTGATCTTCTAAGACCAGTTTATTCTTATATTTCCAGTCTGCAGTAAGGGAATTAAAAGCGCAACTCAAGCCGCCATCAATGCAGGTAATATAATGATTTTGTGGGTTTCTTTCTTGGTGGTATACAATAATTATGGAATCGAAGGAATGGAAGCACTGTAATTGTTAGTTCATTATCATTTTGTGTTTTCAGTTTATGATTTCTCTGGGATCTCGTCTTTGTTTTTTATAGGGTAGGAATTGAATATTATCTTCTTCTTCTTCTGTGAGCCATATATTTACTTGCTTTGATACCCTCAGCTCGAAGTCTTCTCCTTGTATAAGTGTGAAGTACCCACTCCCCAAAAGCTCTCTACCTCAAAGTAATATATATGTTGTGATACATCTACTTCATTACTGAACCTTTTTTCATGTTGATCAATTTATCAAACCTCTACAGCAGACCTGATGTATTACCCTGTTTCCCTGCTGTTTGTCCTTCCTCTTCTTAGTGTCCTTGAAGCATTTTCCTACATTTTTTCCCAATTCTTCTTGAGAACCAAAGAAGGCTTTGGAATGATTGTACATGGTTCAGTTTTATCTTCTTCTTTCTTCTTTTTTTTTTCTTTATTATTTTTTTTATTATGAATTTGGGAAGTGACACATGCACCCAATGAATTTGAACCCATGACCTCCTCCCATGCATTCTTGTGAGAGGAGGAAGTGCCATTTGAGCTAGGGTTTAAGAGTTTGAAATTTGGATATTTTTTGGGACATCCAGCTTAGTAAGGTTCCATAGATGACGTAACCGAGCTTAATGACTGAAAGGATAGATTTTTACTGATTTTTTACCAATGAATTGACCTCTCCCTATTGTTTGTTTTTTTGAATGGATACGGGTTTGCAGCCAGCTCTTATGTCTCTATTGCTGCTGTTTTCTTTTAATCTTTGAGTACTCCTCATGAGAGACATTTACATGATACAGTTATCCATTCCTCTTCCACCAGTGGGGGAAGATTATAGTGATGCTCATATTGGCATTGAAAGCAGTCTTGCCATCCATGCTTTTCAGATTTGAAAACTGGTGGCCATATTTGAGGTTTGTGGGATGGTACTTGGTGGGCAAACTGAGAGCTGGATTCTTTGTTTATTGAGGCTTAGACAATGTTTCTCTGAAGTATATAACCTGTTCTAAGTGCATCTTTGAAAGTTAATGGGATTGGTTAGGCATCAGTGTGGAAATTCTGAGCTACTTATACCTAGAAAGTTGTGTTTTCTTAGGCTTGCACACAAGCAATTTTTGTTGCCTTGTCTTTTTGCATATGTTGTCTTATGAAAATATACAAGATGTGTTTTTTTTTTTTTTTTTTTTGTGGTAACAATACATCGCTGAATGTCATCCGCATTCTTGATCTTGAATGGCTTATTGCCACTATTTCCAAAAATATTAGTCATCCTGATTCCTCTATTTGGTTACCTTACTGCTGTGACAGTATTGTTTCTGATGACATCAATATAATTCCATGTTTAAGGATTGTTGGCTCAGTACAGTGTATGTGTGTTTAGTTTTTTCTTCTCTTCACAGAATGAGTAGCTTTATAGTAAAGATTATGTGCTTGACTACTGGTTTAGCCTGTTCCCCTGTTAAGCTATTGGATTCCATGCATGCATATTGTCGTGTGAAAGTGCTGTTCACATACTATATTAGCAGGCCTGTTCATTGGAATGCATTTTTTTGAAATGTGATGCTTGAAGCTAATCTGTTTTGATGATTTTGATTTTGATTCTGAATTTTGATTATTATTTATTTATTTATTAAAATTATTATTATTATTAAGTAATAGATTTTCTTTCTTTACCAAAGATATTTGATTTTTTGGGATATGGTTATTTTGATGTTGATGAGTTTTCAATTTTGATAGACGTTGCATAGTGTTTTACTACTACATATATGGTGATTCTATATTGGAATTGTGGTTTCCTCCTATGGTTAATTAATTTTAATAGGCACATAAATTTTTGATACTGCAGGCTGTTTATGAGCACCATCCGCGGCCCAAGCAACTGATTGTGGAGAATGATTTGCCTCGGAAGCTTCAGAATTTGATAGAGGAACGTAGAGATGGGCAAAGCTCTGGGGGCCAAGTTTTGGTGAAACAAATGGCTACTTCGTTGCTAAAACACTGCATTGCATATAAATACCGTTTTGTAAATATAGGTCCTTCAAATATTTGCCCCCAATATTCTTTTCATTTTTGCTAAATTATAAATAAGAGACGTAAAAATTTTTTTTTTTTTTTTCTTAAAAAAGGTATATGAGCGTGGAGTTGTGGCATTTTATTTGTGAGGCCAAAAAAGTTTATATTGTGATCTATTGTGGCGGAGTAGTTGCCTTAACAGAAGACAATGAAGCGGATTTTTTATCGTGCTTAGTAGAGATTTTTCATTTTAACCACCTTTAACTTTTAACCTTTACAAATACTTGAAAAGTGAACATTGTGGCAATTAATTGGGGTAATTACACTCTCTCTTGAGGTTTTGGAAAATGACATTCCACATTTTATGTTTTTCCTAATCAAGGTTAAACTTTGGTAAAAAGGATTTTATAGAAATTTAGAATATTTTGGATAAAAACAATGAGTGTTATTTTCTTCAAACATCAAGGAAGATGAGGGTTTTATCTATCTAGATTTGGTAAGGAATGTCATTCTTCCAAGCCTATAGGGAAGGTTTCAATGTTCAAAACTTATATTTGAACTTAGGAAGCTGTCAAAATTAGAACCTCTCTCCCGGAATAGAAGCTGCAATGAAAGTAATACTCAAGACTGTTTAGAATATCCTTTTGCCATTTGTATCAGAAGTCAGAACACCATTTAAATTCACAAGTGCTTTAAAACCGAATTAATTAATATATTAACCAAGAATGAGAATAATAAAACCATAATGAGAAAGTAACATTACTCAAATAGGTGCTCTCAACGCAAATCTATCTTTTTGTATTATGTAACTACACAGTAATGCACTTAAGTGGACCAAATAGATCGAATACGACCAAAGCTGACTGAATAGGATAAAATGGACTGAATAGAATCTACTGAACCGAATAGGACCAAAGTGGACCGAATAAGACCAAAGTAGACAGAATGGACTGAATAAGACAAAAGTAGTGCTTCTAAAAAATAATAAGGTTAACTATAACGTGTGATAAACGGAACAATTAGAAGGTTTGTACAAGATGCATCGCAAAATAGTAAGACATGCTCCCAAGATAGCCACCCGCTAGTCAAACAGCTGGAAAACGATGGTACTTCTAGTTAAACCACACGCACGAAACTATTTACTTGGCATATATACATATCTTATTGAATACGACAACAAGAAGTCATACTTTTGCATTCATTTACCCGCACGCTATCTCATCGATTCATCGACTTCATCATCCCCCACAACATGGGCCACCACTTCATTCAACATGTTCGCACTCAAGGTTGCAATCCTCCTTGCGTGGTCACGCTCCTCAATATGGCAACTTCCAAATGATACCTCAACAAGGTGTTCCTAATGTCTCCACTACCATAGTTGGTTCCTTCGCTTGGAGTCGTGCTCAGTGGACTTTCAGTCGACATGTTCAGAGTTGCCCACGATGCAGACACACCACCTTGCACGTCCATACTATTACAATGAAAATACTCCATGTATGTAGCTACTATTTCCTTCAATCTTTATATGATTTGTGATTGGCATTTGGGAACTTATGAACTTGTCTGCTAACATCTAGCCAACTGTCGTATATGCCTGGAACACGACCATTAAACACAACTTACGTATGTCCCATCCAGCTCTACAAACACACACTATTGGGATGTCTTTGCACCAGAATGGTGGATGCATACCTTCTTAATAGTGGAGTAGGTCTGGGTGTTTATAGAGAAAATGGGAAGAGAAACTCGATTTTTGAGAAGTCGAGTTATGTACAAGACCCATTTGGACACTTAGAGGGCGTTTGGATCGGCGTTCTGTGTCCACGTCAGCGTTTTGGCTTCTGTTTTTTTTTTTTTTTTAACCCAGTCGCATATATTGACTTTCAGCTATGAACAGTACACAAAATTACTGTTCATGGGTCCCACAAATTTCACTTTTCAGCAACTTTTTCATTAAAAATGGGTCCCACAATACTATTCACACATTTAAAAATTAATTTGCTACAGTTTTCAGTTTTCAGTTTCAGCAAAATAAGTTCTATCCAAACAGACCCTTAGACTCCTCCTGGATTGCATCTAGATTTGTCCAAAGTTCTTGAAAGCAATGGCTATAACTTGATTCCCCAATTGCCGAGTTTCTGAATTTTTACATCACATCATCAGCTTTTTGTAAATGTTACTCGGTCACTTAGAAATCAAGTTTTTATATAACTCAACTACAAAGAAGTCGAGTTATAATTCCATGCCCAAGGACCATATATCAGAACCCATGCACAACTCTGGCTGATTGAGTTCTGAAACAACTCAGTGTTTGAGTTCTAAAAAAGATCAAAAAAGCTTGAGAGGTCATTGATTTAATCTGAGCATGTTGGCATGGCATTTTCCTCCTCACCATTGCATCTTCACCAAGTGCACTACAAGTGCGGTCCCCTTCTTCTCTGTTATGGCACATCTCCCCTGACAAGTATAGAGCTATAAATATATGAGATTGCAACTATATCTTGACTTTTAAAAAAATTGTGATTACACTTATTGTGGCACTTTAGTATGAATGTGATTACACTTTAGTATGATTTTAACACTCTGTGTGTGTGTGTATATCTGTATGTATAGATATATCTATATATAAACAAACATACCTACCCACATATGATCATATATATACACACACGCACTCGCGCACACACACACGTTTGTATATGTGTGTGTGTGTGTGTGTGTGTGATTGTGACATTGTGTGTGTGTATATATAGTTATGTATATATAGATATATCTATATATAAACAAACATAACTGTGAATTTCTATGATCACACACACACACTTCTGCATTCCTACATAGGTATCAGCAATGATGTAAGAAACAATCATAGGTTTAAATTGTTTGGCTTGAGTGCATGTTTGTGTACAAATGAATCAAGTTTTTTAAGAAAACGCAGGATATCATTATAGTGCGTCTGTAAAAGTTTCATTGTACGTTTACGTGCATAAAGATTAATTACAATTGCGTTAACATAACCCCTTATCTTCTGCATGAAAATCATTGTTTGATTAATTATCCTTATCCAGGTCTGTCATGGGTCATCATCACTTCTACATTTACTATGATGGGGAGGCATATTGCCATGACTTGCATGGACTGTCCTATCAAGGCTAGTCACTGAAGCAGAAGTTGATTAGGTTGAAATGCGGATCATAGTTGAGAAAAATGCACCAAAACATAACTAGAGTTCTAGGGTTGGACAAGGAGTCACATCAAATATCCATTGTGTATCGTGCTCCTCAGCTACTTGTAGGTACTCAAGTTGTCTACAACTCGCATTTGTTGCTTTGCGATGATGACGTGGACATGATGTGGGCAGTGATTAAGTGGATCCCCCATTTCATAGCGTCCGACTTGTATGTAACCGTTGAGGCTATTGGGTTCCATGCTGGTGCAAGTTCGTAGCATGCCAATGGGGTGGAAGAGCCACACTCATCTCCATTTGATGTGTATCCTTCCATTGTCGACGCCACGCCTCTACCTTACAACACTCAACCATGTAGTGCAGTTGATGATTTGCACAACATTGAAGAAGTCGAAGTGTTAGGCGTCACCCAAACACATGACGTGGGAGGGTCTAGTCACGCATATGAACATGTCTAAGCTGATATGGATGAGAGACTTAATATTGATGTCAGACGAGATGTGTATGAAGAGTTCATTGATAATGATGGACAGGTGGACAATCCGAAGGTCGTAGATGAACTACAGATCGAAGACAACGAGGATGATTTCCCTAATACAGTTCCTATCCTAGAATGGTTCACATCAAACACATGGGACAATATTAATGACCCATCACCTTTATTGGGTACAGGACAGATTACAAGTTGGCATAAAGGAGACCAGCTGGCAAAAAGGATGCTATTCAAGAATAAAGCATCCGTTCAATATGTTTTGACCCTCTACTCTGTGGAGCATAATAAGCAAGACAAGGTCATCAAGTCTGACACTAATAGGCTGGTAGTGCGGTGCATACATGATGCATGTTCATGGTCAATTCGGGCTATTTTCAACAAGAAGCACGAGATGTGGCTGATCAGTAAATGTAAGGGTCCCTACAGTTGCACATCCCTCCAGGTAGTGACCGATGGACAAATGATGGATTCAAGGTTCATTTTCGTTGCACTTGAGCAGTATATATGGGAGGACGTTGCAAGATCCATAAAGGACCTACATACTATGCTGCATGTGAAGCACAAGCATGAAGTTACTATGTACAAGGTTTGGGAAGCCAAACAGGAAGCAATTGCGTGTATTTATAAGAATTTTTATGAGTCATACACGGAATTGCCACGGTTTCTAGCGGCACTAGACGATGCAGATCCGAACACTGTAACTTTGCTAAAGTGCGACCCCTGTGTCCTGGGGACTTGTATATTCAACTTCGCGTTTTGGGCTTTCGGTCCGTGTATTAGAAGGTTTAGGCATTGTAGGCCGGTGATAAGCATAGATGCAATGCACCTCTATGGCAAGTACAAAGGAAAGTTGTTGATAGCAATGGCAACAAATGGTAACAATGAGGTTTATCCACTCGCATTTGCTATTGTTGAAAGCGAGAGCAAAAAAGACATAGGGATGGTTCTTAGCATGCTGCTGAGTCGAGTTACGGATCAAACCAATTTTTGTATAATCTCCAATAGGCATCGTGGGATACAATCATGCTTTTATGACACCACTAGGGGCTATTTGCAAGTGCTCTTTACCCATCACCGGTATTGCCTCTGCCATTTAGTAAGCAATGTTAACACTAACTTCAATAGTATGGCGTTGAAGAACTTGGTATGGAAGGCAGCAATTACGAATCAAGTTAGGAAGTTTGAAAACACCATGGATTGCATTAAGAATGTCAATTCGGCGACATACGACTATCTTAAGGCTGTAGAGAAGGATATACTTGCACATGACCATGGGCATCGATATAAGGCAATGACAACCAACCTATCAAAGTGCTTTAATGGGGTACTTAAGGGTGCACTCAGCTTACCCATAACCGCAATGTTGAAATTCACATTTTACAAGGTGAACTCGTACTTTAACAATTGTCGTAACAAAACCCTAGAGCAGATGGAAGAGGGGCAAAAATGGTGCAAATATGCCTATGACAAGTTTGAGGCAAATCAAGAGAAGGCGAAGCTCCATATCGTTAGAAGGATAAGCGTGCAACAGCACTTATATACAGTGGAGACAGTCTAATCTTTTGGCTACTAGGGGGGAGCTCACGCCCATAGGGTTGATCTCGTGGAGATGACATGCACGTGCGGGAAATGGGAAGCATACAAGATCCCCTATTCACACTTAATAGCAGTTTGTGCTAAGTATAACCACGATGTGACGGAGTTTATGGGTCGTTTCTACCATGTGTCTGAACGGTACCACAACTATGAGCTGATATTCCAACCATTGAAAGGTAGGTTAGAATGGCCGGATCCGGAAGAAAGGAGGACAGTGATGCCAAACCCATGGTTGATCCAAGAGAAAGGTCGGCCTAAGTCCACGAGAATCCACAATAAGATGGATGACGAGGATAGGGAGTTGCCAACCTCTTTATGGATTGAGAACAGACCAAAGTCAAAGTGTGGGTTGTGTTACCAAGAGGGTCATAACCGTCATAGATGTCTGACTCGAAATGTGGAATCAACAAGCCGTGGTGCTACATAGCAAGTAACAATTGCAAGTCATAGTAACAAGGGGGGATATATCATAAGTTATTCTTATTTAGTGTTGTCAATTATTCTTATAAGTCATGTATTGCCAACCTCTTTATGGATTAAGATTCCTGTAGTAATTTTTAGATTAGAACCATGATAGTAAAAGATGGTTTTAAAAGATGAGTAAAAGATGCGGTATTGATGTATTTTTCTTTGTACTTGTGCAAATATGGGATTCGTGGCAAAGAGACAGTTTTTGTGGCGCTAGTTAAACTCAAATCACTTTTTGTAAACTATGAGAAAACATCATTTATATGTAAATGGTTGTACTTACATTGTGAAAAACTTGGTTCAATGGTTTTAAATGTATAATGGCTCTTTATTTCCTTTGTAGATTGTATGGACGATTTTCTTATTCATGTGGTTGGAAATGAGATGATTTGTTTATGGATGTGGCTGGAATTGTATGGATGATTTGATTATGGAAGTGGTTGGAACTATATGGATGAGTTGTTGATGGAAGTGTTTGTGATCAAGTTCAATTTTATGATGAATAAATAGGTAAAATTAGTATGGGGGTGAACAATTCTACATGAGTTCTTAGCTTAAGGCTTTGTAAGCATGCTTTAAATAACTCGATATATAAGATGTCGAGTTACATTGCTAATAACCCAATTATTATACAATCGAGTCATTCAAAACACTCTTCTAAACACTTGGATTCCTTCTAGATTGCATCTGGATCAGTCCAAAGTTCTGGGCTGGATGTGTATGGGCAACAGGGAGTAACTCAATTCTTTAGTAATCGAATTACGTTGCAAGTATCCTGATTATTAACACATCAAGTTACATTGACTTATATTGCATGTAACCCGAATATTGGAAAATTGAGTTATTTAGAAGGCCCTTCTGGACACTTGGATTCCAACTGGATTGCATCTGGATCAATCCAAAGTTCTAGGCTAGACGCGTATGGGCAACAGGGAGTTACTCGATTCTTCAGTAATCAAGTTACGTTGCAAGTATCCCGATTATTAACAAATAGAGTTACATTGACTTATATTGCATGTAACCCAAATATTGGAAAATCGAGTTTTTTAGAAGACCCTTCTAGACACTTGGATTCCTCCTAGATTGCATTTGGATCAATCCAAAGTTCTGGGTTGGACGTGGTAGCAACATGGAGTAACTCAAGTCTTGGGTAATCGAGTTAAGTAACTCAATAACTGTAAAATCAAGTTACTTTAAAAACTCAACCACCTATACATCGAGTTATGCCTTAACCCACGGTGATAAGTTCACCATTTTTGCAGAATCTGCAGAAATTAGTTCTCTCTCTTTTTGATTGCCCTCGACACATCTGGCTAGAATCGAAGTTTTCCATGCAAATTCTTCAAAGATTTTATGTAGTAAGACTCTTTTAACCGTTATTATCTTTAAAATTGCACATGGTGGTGCGTTATTCTCCAATTTTTGTTCGGAATTTCAAACTTCATTGTCTATCTAGATTGTGATGAAATTGGGTGTTTGGCTCTGAAATGCTTAATGGGTTAGGTAGTATGAATGTTGTTTGACTGTTTAATACTCTGTAGTTGCGAAAAGTACATTAGATTTTGTTCAAAACTAAAAACTAGAGCTGATAATGCATGCTTGGCAATTTGGGAATTTCATAATTGTAGGTGCAAATGTCAAAACTGGTTAATGGGCCCTTTTGTATCATTGTGGGTGCAACAGATTGTGAATGCTTTTTAGAATATTAATTAAATATTTTTTTATTATGCCTGTCTATGCATCTTACGCAGTAGGATTAGAGTGTGGGTGTTGTGTTTATCTCTTTGTCATGCGGTTTTTGGTTCTGTTTTTTTGTGAGCTGATCATGTTTCCACTGCTGACCGCCAGTTACTTATGGCTCTAAGGAGGGCTAAGAGGGGGAAATCCAAAGTTGCATCCGAACCTAAAGTAGTGTTTGATTGATTAAGGTTCCACACGCACGCAAATGAGCAAACCTTTGGAACCTTGATTCAGTATGGGCATAAGTGGGGAGAACGCCAAATCAATCTAGATGAATTGCATCCTTCTGTCCATGAGAATCTATAGTCTAGGCATTGGTTGTATCTGTGTACAAACATAAAACCCCCTCTTGCTGACTTGATTAGAAAATTCTATTCGAATCTCTCGGTGCATAAGGATGTTTCCTATAGTGTACCGTTTACAATAACTAGGGACGTAATATCCAATGTTCTTGATGTACCTATAATTCATACACCTACCTATCCATACTCTGAGTCTCTTCGTATTGATGATGTTATGGATGTTCTTTGTGGAAGATTAGTCACTCGAGCTTCTAATCCAAGTATTAGCTTAAGTGAGTTAATTAAGCTTAATTATATCTTCTTTAGGATAGCTTGTCACAACATCTTCCCTATCTCTCTTGTCCATACAATCCCTATAGACAGTGTTTCTTTGTTTACGCCCTTATCACCGATAGTTCCATTTGTTTTCCTTCCCTTTTCATTGAAACCATTGTAGAGGTGTGTAGGAGCAAGTATAAGAGGCATGGTCTATTCTTTCCATTTTTCATCCATAAGGTCCTTAAATACTTAGGATTAGAGAACTTTCCTTCCCAAGAGTTGGTCCACATCCTTCCCCATAGGAGCCAAATTTCTGAAACAGTGAAGTTCCCAAAAGAAGTTTGTCGACCCCAGTGTTGGTTCATCCAAGAGACCACAAGTACGGTCTACTACTAGAGATGTTCCAGATAAGGACATGCATAGGGATCCCACAGTTGTTGTTGCCAAGGATGGTGATGATGAGGTAGATGTTGACACTGCTGTTGCTGCACATACAGGCCCTCCTCCTCCCTCTCTTATTGCTATGATGGAGATCGTTACGATGACTTAGGCAGCCTCTAGATGGTCTTCTTGCAGTGGTTGCAGCTTTGGGAGCGGACTTAGCTAATTATAGATGTCCTGTTCCACCTTCTCCACCATCTAACTCTTGATGATTACCATTGACCATTGTACCCAAGGAGGAGACAAACTTTTTGTAGTTGTTGTAGCATATTTCGAGAATTGTATGACAGTTCTACGTAGTGACTTTCAGCCAGTTGTATATTTTGTTATTTTTGTGGCAGTTTGAAGAACATGGTATCTGTGGAAAGTAATTTGATATATTAATATGATGGTTAGTTTGATGCCCATCGTTATTATTATTAGTATTATTGAAATAGTTCTAACTGTAAGTATTATTATGAATTTAAAATTAATACACCTAATAATTTGAAATCCACATATTAATAAGGCTTAAATCCATCCATGAATTTCATTGATAGAAATTATTTGTACTTTTTGTATTTTATTTAAACTATTTGAACTAAAAATTGAAATCCAAGTCTTTCTTCACAAACAAAAGGATGTGAAAAGCCATTCTTGTAGTGCATTGTGTGGTTGTTTTGCAATATCTCGCCTTCAGTTCATAGAGTAGATCATAGTTTTTTCATCTATAAAGCCATTGAAAAAAGTATCCCTTCAACACCCCCCCTCCCCAAAAAAAAAAAATCATCATTCATATAATTATGAATTTGGTTCCCGTGTGGACTATACCTCGTGCATCATATTTTCATTACCAAATTTATTGATGAAACCTTGCAATGCAGTTAGTTTACACAATTAATGAGATAACAATAAATATGCTCAAGTCATGCTTTGCATAACAGCGGAAAAAAAAAATAAAGCAACACTTGGCATCACCTCATGCACTCCCGCATTAGGTTTAACAATTTTTTTTCAAATATTGATTTTTTTGCTTTCGCACTACTAGAATGGAGTATACAAATGTTAATCTTATAGAAGTCTTATAATGCAATTCACTATCATTTCTTCATTGTGTTGTTCAATTGGTCCATGCATCACATAGGTTAGCAACCAACAATATTCATAATAACTACAATAACAATAATAATTACAATGGGCACCAAGTCATTCCCAAAAAAAATAGAGTAACTAGATACGCCAGCTACTTTTGCACCAAGTCTAGTCCTATCAAACTGCTTCACGTGAATATGTACGCAAACTTTCTCACAGTACCCTCATCAGCCCATTACTATTGCCCCGATTCCAGTTATATCAAATCGAATCACGTGAATACAGTTCAAATGACTAACGCGGCCAACTTTTCCACTGCTACACGACAGCTTCTGACAGTTTCACCATGCTTACTGAGATAGAAACACATTCACGTGACTCATTACGCATGCTTCTACACTACACTGCATGGACCTACGGCTGTTACACCAAGACTAGTCATGTCAACCACATCAGACACACCACACACGCCAACAAACGTTACGGTTGAGCTGAGTCATTTTCTCAATTATGTGTGCACATCCTGACATCCCATCACTGTTCTACCCTGTCCAATCAGATCAAACACAAGCCCTACTATTCTTTTTACGTGTATACTCCTGTTACCTGATGCACTTCACTGCATTAACTTAGAATCGCTGCACCAAGTCTAGTCATATCAAGTGAACAGCCTATATGTACCAATTACTATTATGCAGTTGAGCCTACTTCTGTACCAATTATGAACTGCTGGACCCAGTCTAGTCATATCAATCGATCAAGCTGACTCATGTACCAATTACTATGAACTGAACAATTTGCACATGGCCGACACCACAACACCATACAGTTGCCCATGCAATCCGTCTATATATACCTCAGTCAATCCTTACACCATACTACCACACCACACCATACAGTTGCCCATCGCATCTAGATATACCTCAGTCAAATTCACCTTTTACAATGCCGATGCGCAATTGGCTCCTACCCCGTTTTCCTGATAACTACAGGAGGGAGAGATAACGATGAGAGGGAATATTATGCAAGGCTGCAGCAAGAGTGGGAGTACCGCATGAATGAGTCCAACTCTCTACATAATGATCTCCTTCTACTCGGGGCACCTTTGGTGGATCGAGTCTTACTAACAATGCCAAGGGGAAACATGGAGCAATGCAAGCGAACCGTTGCCAAAATCCAAAAAAAAAACAACCTAATGTTCCTTCATAGGTATAGGTATCACCTGTTGCGGCTTGCAGAAGAGCAGGCTGCTACAACCAACAAGCAGCTCACCCAAGTAGAACGTAATAGTATCCTCAGCTACGAGGACTACCTGTCTGAATGAATATTTATGTACTACATTGCCTAGCTAGGTTCTATGTGGGGTGCGTACTATCTCTAGAATTATGTTATCAATGTTGGTAATGCATGTTGGTCGATATGCAAGTCATGCATATTGATGGTGTCCTATGTAAGAATATGTACGTTGTATGTGTTATGCATGTATGTGTTAGTTGGTCGATATGCAGGTAATGCATATCGACCAACATCATGTGTAGGAGAATTTAGGTATTATGCATGGGTTATGCATCTAATAATTTGTCTTCCTCTTTGCAATAAGTAGTCATTCAAGATTACGCATCAAACGTGCATATTTGTGCAAATGATGATAAGGTTTACATAAAACCCTAACCATAAACACGGTTCCCTACACAATACAAATACAACAACAGTGACACACATACATCTAAAACATAATTAAAGATAACAGTTATACATCAAAGTGCGAGTGGACCACAACATGATTACTCTTCATCTGACATCTCCACGTCCGACTGATAAATGTCTGTTGCAAGAAGTGTTTGCATGTATCGTGCATGCTCGTACAACTTACATTCCACTGATTCTTGAATCTCCACCTAGGTCCGATATTGATTGAGACATATCTTCATTCAATTATTTTCTTCTCTTATGTAGCACAATACTCTACAAAGTTCTTCTATAGTGTTTCTTGGCATCTGCAATGCGAGTCGCCAAGGCACTGGCAGCTTATAGCCAACCACCTTATCATAAAACATCTCATGTTCACGGAGTAACTAGTCCCACTCCGCCCTCATGGTATTGTGCACTATTTCGCAGGTTAGGATTGATTGGATAGGTGAATTCATCTTCTAATACCTAGGAATGACCCAACGTGGTAAACACATCGCGTGGCCTGTAGCAATAAGGGTCACCCATTGACGATGACTAAAATAACATCGAAAGATCAAGTTAAAAATGTGCATCAACTATTAGTAAATAATGTATAGCTACATAAAATGGTACACAACTAAGACAATTCTAAATTGATGTAGTTTTACATGCTAGATCTATCATGTGGCCCGTAACATAAACAAAAGAATAATTGTACAATGATACATGATGCATGGCACTGTGTGGAAATATAATTGACTTATACTACTGTACACATGTGAAAATACACTATAACAATGGGAGCGTGGGTACTCCCGTTCATGTACTGATTTTCCAGCCTACACTGACATGACAAGCCTTGATACTCATATATAAAATTTTTATGATATTTGGACCATGAGATGAGCTTATAAATGCACCACAATACTGAATGGATTATTTTTATCCCACTAACTTCTTCGACTGACTAAGCTATGAGTCGCAATGCCTCAAGCTCAAAACCTACAATACGAAACAAGTTTGGATCTACTTCAACAAATGCATCATCACAAGTTCCAGCAAACCAACAACTATAGACATACACAGACCACTATGGAGGGAAATGGGTTGGAAAGAAAAGAGATTTCGTTAATATTCCAATATACACGCAGGAAAGTCTAGGAAGCGTCGAACACATCATGGTCGACAAACTTGCACAACTGAGTACAGATACCACCACAACAGAGTTCACCACAGCAGAACAACCATGGTCAGAGCTATATAAGAAGATATGTGAGTTGGAGGTGTACTGTCGATGGCATGGGTTATGAGTTCCTAAGGCACGATCAACAGAGTTACCTAGAGACGAACCTACCAACATACTTGCTCATCTCGAATGGGAGAACAATCAAATGCAAAGGCGATTAGACCGTTTTCATGCAGTCCAAAAGGCTAGGAAACATCTATCAGAGAAGGCGCAAGAGCGAGCCATCAAGCCTTTTAATGAAATTACTAATTTAGACGATGATAAAGATATTTCAAACTTCTCAAACTCAAGTAATGATGATTTCCAAAAATTCCTAACTATGAAAATTAGACGTTGTTGTTAATGTCTAAACATTCTGTGTAAGACGTAGTGTTGTTGTCATTGTCTAACAATGATGATTATGTACGTTCAACTAAAGTATGGAATGCATTAATGCTACTTATATTGTTAACAATGTCTGACAATGTAGTAACCACTTTTATTGCTTTTGCATTGCTGATTTGTTAATAAAAGCCTTCTAGAGTTATCAACATGACCATAAATGCTACTTATCATATTCTTATAATTATGTGTTATCCTTCATTTCACTAACCATCTTATAACAATCTAAGAAAAATAAGTTATATAGTTTATTACATCTTGTTATGGTAAGGATTCTCATTCTCTTGCGATTAAAATTTACTACAACAAACAACCAAAATCACACCAACGTACTCATATAACACTCATTCAACCAAAAAAAATCAATACAATATCAAATGAAAATAACGTTGCCATAAAATTCTGGTATGAGTTTTTTACTTGAGATGATAGAAATTTTAGTTCAATCTGGAAGCAGTTGTGGATCTGTAGAGTAGTAGTGGAATTCAGTTCAGACTGAAAGCAACAAGACAGTCTGAATGGGAGGAGAAGTGTAATTATAACACGAGCATAACTCGATTTTAGAGAGTTCGATTTTGCTTTATAACTCGATATTGCAATAGTCGGTTATTTAACTCGATGTTATAGTAATCGAGTTATGTACGATTAAAACAAATGAAAATGCTATGCCTAACACCAAGGCAGTCTGAATGGGAGGAGAAGTACAGCTATAACACGAGCATAACTCGATATTTAAATAGTCAATTATATAACTCGATTACTATGAAATCGAGTTATTCACAGATTAAAAAATAATAAAATGCCACGCTGGCTCCCCAGTGTGACAAAAATCTCGTCCAAACTCGATTATAAAATGACCGAGTTATTCATGTAACTCAATTATGGTAATGTCGAGTTTTAAAACAGGGAGATTTCACTAATTAGTTTGAAAAAAGGCAAAATGCTGAAACGTTTGTGAGAAATGGGCAAATGCCCATTTTGGCCCACAAAATAGACTCATCTTTTTGCAACTCTTCCCACTCCTTAAAAATTAAAAATTGAAACTATTATTTCCATGATTGAATATAATAGATGAATTCACTCACAAAAAAAAATACATATAGATGAAGATATCTTCACCTATTTAATAAATCAGTTTAGACAGTCAATAATTAGAAAATACAATATTGAGCAATTGGATAGATACAACAACTAAACCACAACTTTGCTGGTAGTTGAACTGGGAAGTAATTTGTTGCTCATCAAAATTGCATTAGGATCTTCAATTTTTTTCAAGTGGGTATTACTAAAAACATAGATTTTTAAAGTTCTAAATTCTGATATTGAAGTCAATAGAAATAAGGTTGACATTAAAATAAAAAATAAAAAAAGAGCAAAACTAGTTTACAGGCTTTTAAGGACTATACAGAAACACAACTTGCACAAATGCCGTCCGCGGACTATCTTCTATTTGCATAGTTTGGAGAATCAACTTGGAATGTGTTGAAGATAAATTCCCCATAGAGCAGACTATTCATAAATTATGTATGCCATTCAAATATAGAATGAAATAAGAAAATTTAGACATAAATTATAAAAAGAGGCTTTCTGTCCAGTCAAAGATAGCTGTGTTTTAACGGTCACAACTCATAGATGGAAGGTAGAACATAATTTTTCCTTTATTTCTGTGCCGGCCAAGGCTGGGTACACCTATTAACAAAAACAGTGTTAAAAAGGCAAGTGTTTATTTTCTTTTCTTTTTTTTCTTTTTTTTTGGGAGAAGATGTTTTCATTGATTAGTTTTGTTTAAATATAGTAAATTATATAAAAGTATAAATATACTCCCAACTTTTGGCTTTAAAAATTTGTGCATAAGTTATCAATTAACCGGAAGTGGTGAGTTAATTTAAAATTGATTGTCAACCACTTATATTCAACTATTTTATCAAATTGGGGCAAAAATTATATACCTAAACTTAATATAATTTTTTAGGGAGCGTGTATCATTGAGAAAGTCTATGGGCACAAAATTTTAGCCACAAATTCACAATCTTGACATGTGCAACTATGAGTAGTGAAGAAAAAATGGTAAATATATGTGAAAGTAATAGTTCACCAATTATGTGATTAACTATAAGTGGTGAGTCCATCTAAAATTTATTGTCAACCACTCATATTCAACTATTTCATTGAATTGGGACAAAATTTATATACCTAGACTTAATTTAATTTTTTAGAGGGTGTGTATCATGAGAAATTCTACGGGCACGAAATTTGCGTCACAAATTCACAATCTTGACATGTGCAACTATTAGTAGTGAAGAAAAGATGGTAAGTATATGTGAAAGTAATGATTCATCGACTATAATAGCACATTTCATTAAGTTGTGATAAAAAAAATGTAATGGTAAAAGAAATGGTACATCACTGGAAGGATAATTACCAATTGTTATGGCTTACAATCAAATATAATGACTAACTATATTTTTTTTCTAAAGATTAGTTAATAAATTAAATAGTAAATAATATTTGATTCACTCAAAATTTGGCATGCATGTTAAGAAAATAGAAAAAAAAAAAAAAGTAATTCAATAATGGGATATATATATATATATATATATATATATATATATATATATATATATATATATATATGAGATCAATGTTACACCACTACATTTTTTTTTAATTTTGAATTTTGACAAATCGATTGTCTGATTATATTTTTTCCTTATATTCTCTGTACTTGCAAATTTTTAAGATGATCTTAAATCAATTGCTATATAATTTATAAAAAAAAAATTCAAATTTTTGTATTTTGAAATTATGCATAAATATGAGTTTATGAATCAAATGATTAATAATATTCGATTAGTGTATGAAATTTAGCATGTGTATTAAGAACATAGATAACATAGAACTCAACAATAAAAAATTTGAAATATTAATTCAATAAAAAGTGGTTAATAAGGTGGTATAACATTTCTCAAAATAAAATTCTCTATGACTTTTAACTCAAAAAATAAGAAGAAAGCATTAGGGTTGTAGACACTCATTTTTTGCGAGCCCAATAGGGAGGAAGACCCAAAGTCATGGGCAAAAGAAAGTAGTATGGAAATGCCATTAAGCTAAGTGGCAAGAATGACAGATAGTGGGTCTATAAAGCAAATAAATGGATCTTGGGGAAGTAAATGGACCTAAAAAGGCCCGGAAGAAAGTAACAACAAACCCATAGACTGTATGGATATGGAAAAGTGAGAATGGGTCATAGCTGCTACAGCAGGCCCAAAGTAATGCAAGTAAAAAAGTGAGGGGCTATGGAGAACCCGTGAGCCCCAAGGGAAAGGTGAGAAGTACTTGGGCCAAGGAAGCCCAATAAGTTAGTAAAAGCCCATGGAAAACATAGAATTGAAAAATGGCCAAGGATGCCCAGGAAAGTAAGTGGGCCAAGGACACCCAAATGAAAGTAGGTGGGACAAGGGAGCCCGCAAGTAGCAAAGGGCCCAGTGAGATTATTGGGCCTTCGGAGAAAGAATGAACGGAAAAAGTCTAAAGTGGCCTAGCAAGCTTGGGTTAAGTAGACTCCACGACAGGCACAACAGAAATTGTGTGATAGGAAGCAAGTAACAGGTGCTGAGAATAAAGGCATGGAACGGCCCACAATCGGGCAAGGCCCAGCCCATAGAGGATGCAAGTCATAAATGAGGAATCAGGCGAAACAACTTACGCCAAAAGAAGTCAAAATGAGCAGCAGACTAAACGATTGGACGATCAGACCGTGGGAGACAGATGAGTAGCAGGCAGAGTTTGAATAAGCATGGAGGTAAGGCACGCGCGAGGCCCAAGCACCACCAGCCTGTACCCAGCCAATACAAGAAATGGTGAGGTCATGGGTCAAAGGTAAAGGGGGTATGGTCTGGCGGTGGGAAGAGGAAAAAACTCATTTTCGTGTTTCCTACTCAAACCCTTTTGGAAGCAATGTCTTGCTGGGATGACATACTACCCAAAAGAGGTAATGCTAAGTGGGAACCACCAGGTGCATGTCGAGAGAGGTAGAGAGAAGGAGAGTATTCACACCGTGGCAGGTAAGAGTGTCACAAGAAGCAAGCAAAACGAAAAAGCCTTCTTCGTCTGAAGCGGAGTGGCGCTGGTTGGGTGACTGACCAGTCAGTGATGGTCTGCAAAGAAACCCACGCCAGACAAAAACGGTTAAGGGCTAAAATGGTAAAAGTCAAGCACGGCTGGCCCTATATAAGGAGCCCTACTGTGCAAGGCCAAAAGGGGGACGGCAACCTCTATGAGATAATCACTGAAATTGCAAGAAACAGGGAAGCGAGAGAAACAAGAAGAGAGAAAGAATAAGAAGAGAGTAAAAACAAAAAACAAAAAGGAAGAAGAAAGAAGAAGGATTAAAAGAAACAAAAAAAAATAAGAGAGAAGCAGAGAGAATGGAGGGATTAGCATGCACCGAATGGGTTAGTCTCCCTCTCCCCCTCTAATCCATGCCTTCTGGCAACAAAAATGAACTTTACTTAACCCAAATCACTTAGGCCCGTTCCTTCAGAGCAGCTAATTTCCTTCTCAGGGAGATTAGTAGCGTTGAAGGAGTAGTTCTCCTTTCTGACGTTGGTTCCGTAGGATGGTTTGACATGGCAGGCTAACTTTTATTTCTTTGAATATGCTTGTTTTTCTCAATTCAATACTTATTCTCCTGTTACCATTGTGTAAAGTGGGCACCCCTCATACAAGCCCACTGTCTGTTCTATCAAAATCCCTATTATTGTTTTTATTATATTTGATTGTTGTAGTTAATGTAACAGTTCTGCTTGCTGAAAACATACGATCAGGATCTGACAAACGGAGGCATTGTTTTGCGCACAAACCGGATCAGGAAGGCTTGCTCCTGGACCGGTCCCAACTCCTCGATCCAGAAAACTTTGGGTCTAGTGTAGCGGCAGGCGGCCCAGCCCAACACTTGCAAAAAAGGCCCACGCAAAGGTATTTCTAAATGAGCTTATTTTTACTATTTTGTTTTAAAAAATTAATTCTGTAAAAATATAGATATAACTAGATGAAGCCAACTTTAAAACTTATACTTAACCAAATATACAGAATAAATTTACAAATAAGCTAAAGCAAATAAGCAATCTTTGGTAGAAACTAGAAATTAAAGAAAATAAATTAGTCCTCATATCAAACACACAATAATTGGTAGAGAAGCTTTACCAAAAAGAATAAGTTCATGCCTGGTGTCCTTGACACAATCATTAGTGCAAGAGTTTCACCAAAGAGAATGGATAGTCAAAGCAGATATACCTTATTTTCGTCTCAGTGTGTTGACCCATTGTGCGTGCATATATGACTAGAAATATATGTTAAAATGTTCCCATGAAATATATATATGTCACTCACACCCTTATTATATAGGGTTTCCATAACTGCTTCTCACTGTTCCTAAGGCTGTGTTAGAAGCCATTCATAAAAGGACTTGTATCTGGTGTAGCTTATTATTTATACTGACTTGGTTTTGTAGAAAAAAAAACAATAATAATAATAATAATAAATCTATGTAGGAAAAAAAAACTCTTGCTCAAGAAAAGGAGGAGAAATAAAGAACATTATATTGTCTTCCTGCGATGGCTCTGTTTGAAAAGTCAGTGGGGTTGGTAAAACTGGTTCCGATCCCGACTTTACCAATTCTTTTTTCTTATTTCTGGTAGGTGACAAATACAAAGTTACAAAAGGACAACGCAACTTTGGCCAATATATCCATGTCATATGGAAGAGGCAAGTTTATATACCCTTTGGTCCACACTTCATACCTATCCCACTGGTGTAGTTCTTGTTGGTGGTGGTTAGCCTTACGGCTTTGACTTGAAGCAAAATGGCCCGGTCCTCACCTAACAGGTAATAGTGAACCTTGCTTTAAAATTTTGGATTTTGATTAATTCTTATGTTGCGGCCTCTTATTGAAGCTCAAAAAGAATAAAAAAATAGGTGAGGCCTTTCAGCCTGGCTTCACAGACACTCTAATATGCTAGAACTATATTAACTACATCCAATCTGGCCCCATAGGTTTCAACTTTCAAGTAATCGCTTACCAAAGAAATGAATGACCATCTTATCTCATTGATTTCAATAATTTGATCTTATATAGTTTTACATTTTTACTTTTTCAAAAAATTCACAGCAATATTTTATTAATGATAGGGTCAAAAGTTAATATGCATTAGCAAACCATATTCAAAATGTGCCAAATTAATTGAATTTGTAGGTCCTTAGTATCTAAAAATTTTATTTAAAGATCATGTTGAAGACACAAGAGACTACTCAATAAATGCTCGAGAATTGTGCTGAATCTATAGACTCAACTACAAGCTCAATTGTTGCTTGACCAATCAAGATTCACTTAAGCTTGATACCAGTCTCGTCAGTACACTACTCGATTGATTGAGACACATTTTTCCAAATTTTCAAATTCAGATCCACAATGACCAAAAATCCTTAGTATTTGTGCTCTAGTGAGGTAAAACATACTTAAGGCTTTCTTAGGTCATCAAAAACATGAGAGAGAGATTGTTGGCTTGTTGCATTTGTGTGCGTCAAGGGCTTGTACCAAGCAAGAACTTCGATACCAACCATTGTTGCGATCCTATATGAGATTGGTGATTTTGTGAAGTGGAAGCATATCATCAACAATCAAATTGTTGTTGTGGTGTCAGTCACGAATAGGATATTCATGCATTGAAGAGATCCATGATAGTAGAGCTTAATAGGGTTGAAGTTGTGTGTAGTCACTTTAGTAATTCCTATTGCAGGTAGCAATACAAGGATTAATATGTTATATCATCTAATTTCATTCTATTTAGTAGATTCTTTCATTGAGTGGTTACTAATTAACCCTCAAAGGGTTCCCTTATATAATCATATTGCATGCCCGCTTTATTTTCCGTACTTTTATTTACTTGCTATATTGGTTGTATGAACAGTTGCTAATTAAATTGCCATTCCAAAGCATACTTAATAATCAACTTGGTTGGATTGATAAAAGGATAAAGTTTAGTTACAAAATCGGTTGTAGTCTTAGACTACAAATTCACTTAATTTTTTTTTTTATTGAAGGTGAATTTTGACAAATCCACCATTGGATTACATCTTCTTCTTATATCATCCATGTTTGCAAAATTTCAAGAAAATTAAAGATCAATAGCTATGTCATCAATAAATTTTTAAATTACAAGTTTTTGTAATTTAAAATTATGCATAAAATATAAGTTTATAGATTATATAGTAAATAATATCTTATTGACACAAAATTTGATGTGTGTATTAAGAGCGTAAAGAACATACAATTCAACAGTTAGATTTTCAAAATATGCAGTAATATTTATTTTATTGAGTGAGTTTGTACCCTAAAACTACAACAAATTTTGTAATTAAATTTTGTCCTTGATAAAAATAGAAAAGCAACCAACAGGGGCCTAAAACTTCTCAGAGATTTGATGAAGGTGAAGGGAAACCTTTAGAATTTAATTTCACAACCAATCTATTGTGCTATACCTATATTATCTCAATTGTTGTCCCCTTTAATTTTAAGTAATTATTTATCAAAGAAATAAGGGATGGTGTCAAATTAATTTTGGGAAAAAAAATGTCTTACATAATTATTTTTTTTCTCTAGTGAATTTTTCATTCCTCTTATAATGATTGTTGTTAGACCATTTTCAACATATTAATGAAACCATATTTTTCTGCAGCTCACCTAGAACTTCTCAGAGATTCGATGAAGGTGAAACCTTTAAAATTTAATTTCACAACCAATCTATTGTGCTATACCTATGTTAACTCAATTTTTGTACCCTTTAATTTTAAGTAATCATTTATCAAAGAAATAAGGGATAGTGTCACATTAATCTCAGGAAAAAAAAATGTCTTACACAATTATTTTTATTTCTCTAGTGATTTTTTCATTCCCCTTATAAAAATTATTGTTAGACCATTTTCAACATATTAATGAAACCATATTTTTCATGAAAGGTGCTGCTCACCTAGAAAACCATCCTACTTAAGTGGCTAGTAGGTTGTTGAGCTTGAACTCAATTTTCGAAACCATTAACATGGTCTCCTTCACTTCATGAATAAAGTATGCGCACAGACACACAAAACAACAACAACAAAAAAATGATAATTGAAGTAATATATACGATAAGGTCAATGAATATCCAACTATAGGTGATGGTAGCACCCTGTATCTCTCCATATCCAAACTTAATCATAATGCAGAATAAAAATGCCAACGGGTAGTTAATAAAAATGTAAATAAATCAAGGATTTTGTGGTTAGAACTTGGAAATATAATTGCTTCCAAACTTGCTCAAGTGAAGAATAATATTCCAAAAAAATTCATTGCATTTTTATTATTATGCTAATTACCAACAAGAGCATCTCTAAGTTGAATCTAGATTATTATTTTAAAACAAAAGGCATGATAATTTAGGAGGAGGTGGCCGCCAACTCTTACCGTATATAAAAGATCAAACACCAAACGGGCCTAGTTTCATCCACCACCAACCACACACCAACTCTCTCTATTTGCCACGTTGAGATTCCATCGATAAAGCTTGTGGGTTCCACCAAAGGAAGGGAAGCTATCATAAAAATCTTAACTCCAATACCCTATGTCCACTCCAAGTACCCATTATTTATTTGTTTATGACCATTTCATTTACTTTTGTTAATCAAACTCCAAAAAAACAAAATACTTAGGTGTACTACTCGATTCTCTTTTTGGTTGAAATTTGACAACAATATAATCATATTTTAAAAATTACACGTCAATGAATAAGTTTTAAAACAAAAACAAAAACAAAAACAAAAATCTTACACTAAAGTGGAAACATTCTATCATACTTATATAGTTTTTTTTAGATAATTTTACCATGTTTATTTATGATCTTTTGGGTATATTACCTTTAATGAGCTGATCACTCATTTTTAATTATCAATAATCTCAATTATTATATATATATATATATGTGAATAATAATGAATTATTTCAATACATAATTAGGATTATGTGAATATATAATCAAACTCCTAATTTATTTTGGTGGCACCTAAAATCATTAAAAGTATGTAAAACTAAAAAAATACTAAACTCTATATTCAATACTTGTATATTAAGCTTGAAGAACAATACCTATTACCTACCACTTAAATACAAAAAATCAGACGTCATAAATACCCATAATAACGTCATGAAAATTGGAGAGCAAACCCCGAAGACTACAAGTCCAAAACCAATGAACCCAAATGACACCCAAAACTTGATTAGTGGGGTCCTCTCTCACTCACCCAAAGCCCCTCATGCTTTATCGATTCCTCACCAACCCCCGCCCGGTTTGGCGGGCGGTCCATTACCAACAACTTCTTACCCGTTCAAACCGGACCTTAGCTCCAATATATACCCCTACTCTTTCCTCATTTCTTCTCAGGCTCACTGTTATTTGTTTGGTGAGCACAAAAATCTAGCAGAAAATCCAAACCAAAAATCAAAGAAGTAAGAAAAATCATTTACATCAATGGCAACCAACGCAGAAGGAACACAAAATGAAGCTGGGAGGCACCAGGAGGTTGGCCACAAGAGCCTTTTACAGAGTGATGCTCTTTACCAGGTATAGATATATTGCATGCCATCAAAGAAAGACAAGGAAAATTGAGCATTTATGTGCTTTGAAGCTCTTGTTTGATGAGTTATATTTATCAATTTCCCATTTTTGGTTTGTTAACATGTTGTTTTTCTTTTTTGGGTTTGATTTTGTAGTATATTTTAGAGACCAGTGTTTACCCAAGAGAGCCTGAGCCCATGAAGGAGCTTAGAGAGATTACAGCCAAGCATCCATGGTGAAGATCATGACTTCAAAGATTGATTCTTTTGTCAAAATTTAGATACCCCGTGATATAATAATTAAGGTTGTTGTGCATTTTGTACTAAGCGTTTTTTGGGTAATCATCAATTAACAGGAACATCATGACCACCTCAGCTGATGAAGGCCAATTCTTGAACATGCTTCTCAAGCTCATCAATGCCAAGAACACCATGGAGATTGGTGTCTACACTGGCTACTCCCTCCTAGCCACAGCTCTTGCTCTTCCCGAAGATGGAAAGGTGAAGAAGAAATTCATGAAAACCCCATCACAAAAACAAACACAAACAACCAACAAAAACAACAATCCAAGAAAATGAAAATTAAAAGTTTGTATTTTTTTTTTTTTTTTTTTTTTTTGTGTACAGATCTTGGCGATGGACATAAACAGAGAAAACTACGAGCTTGGCCTGCCTGTCATCGAAAAGGCTGGTGTTGCTCACAAGATCGACTTCAGAGAAGGCCCTGCTCTCCCAGTTCTTGACCTTATGGTCGAAGATGTAAATTTCTCTAAACCCCTTGTTTTTCTTTTCTTTTTCACTTCTTTCTTGTTCTAGATTGGAACAAATTTGACGACAATTACAAGTTTTTTCTAGATTTACACATCATATTTTAGGTAGAATAAAAAGGTGGTTCTTTCTTTAATCAGAATTGGACAAAATTGGACGGCACACAAAATAGTTTTACTAGCTGTACCCAAACATTGCTTCAAATATCATCATGATTAGGTAGAACAACGTTCAAATAGGAACATGCCATCTCTTTTTTCTTTTTCTTTTTAATATGGAAAGTTCGAAGAAATTGATGATAAGGACAGCATTGTCAGTTCCTCAAAAAATAATAAATAAATAAAGAGCATTGTCGTATTTGTATATACAAATTATACAATGTTTAGAGAAGGAACGAAAATATGTTGCCATCATTATAGAAGAGAGAGAATTGGAATCCAGTGTCAAGATCTTGTAACTTAAATTCACATTTTTTTTTTCAAAAAAAATATTTAGAGTTCAAATTCTGATCTATTTTATAACAAAAATATTTAGAGATCAAATTTCTATGCACCAATTTATTTTATAACTTCAAATTTATGAAATTATGAAAGAAGAATTGGAATCTAGCAGAACCATAAAAGTAGGGGTGTAACTTAGGCCTTCTAGACTAGACTTAAATTAAATTTGTACTAAGTCATTGTATATGCATTAAAACCATAGGGGAATAACTTAGGTCCGCTGGACTTCAATTAAATTTACATAAGTCAGAATGTACGTACTAATGAATGAACTATATAGTTAAATTTATTGCCCTTAAAAAAAAGATAACATTATTTATGTTATACTATTGGGTAATCCAATCTTGAATAATTAAAAGTTTTTTCTAAAATTTACTTCTTGATTAGTATTTTTTACAACTAAAGTTGTTTCTATTTTTATTATAGTGGCCTATTGAAAACCATTTTTTTCGATATATTCTATGCGAATCTTATTCATAACCCTTTTCACATTACTCGCCAGTCGCAAACAAACAAGTCTTTCTAATCTAGATTAGAATAGAGTTGAGTTTTTAATTCTGATTTATTTGATTTGGTGTGGTGAACCACAGGAAAAGAATCATGGAGCATATGATTTCATATTTGTGGACGCTGATAAGGACAACTACATCAACTACCACAAGAGGCTGATTGAGCTTGTGAAGGTGGGAGGAGTGATCGGGTACGACAACACCCTATGGAATGGCTCTGTGGTGGCCCCACCTGATGCACCACTACGTAAGTACGTGAGGTACTACAGGGACTTTGTGTTGGAGCTCAACAAGGCTCTTGCTGCTGACCCTAGGATTGAGATTTGCATGCTTCCTGTTGGTGATGGCATCACTATCTGCCGTAGGATCAAATGAAGGGGTCCTCACCAAAATTAAAAACACTTTTTATTTTTCTAATTTTCCACCCCTCTTTTTTTTTTTGTATTTTACCATTTGTATTCGCAATCTGAAAGGACCCTGTACGATTGAAGACTAGCTACCATATTATCGATGGTGCTGATTTAAAATTGTTGTCACATATTATCATAATATTTGTATCTCTCGGTGATATTGTTAAATGGTCTATATATATAAGTTCCAAATGCAAAATAAGATAAAATTGTTACGGTTAATGAGAAATCTTGGCTGTTTATGCTCATAACTTTTTTCTTTTTCTTTTTCCTATGGGTACTGTTAACGAATATCTTAAACACGCATATTGTAGTATGGTATGGTCAGAACCATAGGACCTTGTATGCAATGCAATACAGACCAACAACCATCTCATCTTACTTAGCTGATTTCTTTCTTCCTTCAACTACTTTAATTTGCCCACTTGGTTACAAACTTACATTATTAAGTGTGATAAAAGTTGTTGCGAACACGCTTGCACTTTTATATATACTAGTAAGTTGCATGTACAATGCATGAATAATATTGTAATATTTTATATAAAATAATTTTAGAAAATGTTGTACATACATTATAGCATAATTGTTATAAAAATTTATTAGTAATGAGTTCATCATAAGAAACAACAATTGTAGATTACACACATATCTTTTATAATTATTCAATTTAAGTAATAAGAAATTTGAAAAAAATAAGATTTTGGAGGAATATAGTAGAATAAAATTCAATAAAGAATTTGTCTTTCTCCTTAATTCTAAAATGAAATACACATCACAAACACTCACAATCGATTACAGCATTTACAAAACCCACAACGACTGACTTTAACATCAAATGCCGACGGTACTATTCACAGACACACAGATGTATCATGGATATCCTGTCACTATTCACTTTCAATGGCAGAATCTCTCAACCAGGGAATCCTTCCAGAAATTGTACCCGCCGACCCAGACATTTGCAGACAGCAATGGCCTCATCAACACCATTGGGAAATGCCCAATCCGTTTGATTTTGATGATCCCTATTACCATAATCCTGATCCAGATGCAGACATTGATGAAGAATGGTTTCAAGGAAGAGATTATTAGAAGAAATTATGTACAAAAGGATATATGAAAAAAAAAAAAAAAAATTGTGGGACCCACTTTGGACCCACTTTTGTCTTGGCCTTCTTTTCCACCTTGCCGTCACACTCCTTTCAAGAATGCATGAATTATCACTAGTCCTTTACTTCAGTTCCAGGATTTCCGCTGTCAGAAGAAGATTTTGCAGAAGCCAGCCCGTATTGCGTCCTCCGCCAGTTTCCAACACCTGTAAAGCAAGAACTCAGACCTCACGCTTTGTTAATTCACATTAGAATATTCCCAACCCTTACCATTAAACACCAAGTCCTTGGATCCCCTCTCACAGGCAGAGACCTCCTTATAGGATTTGACCTCCTCCACCAGATACCTAGTCTCAGATGGTCTTCCAAAGGCCTCTTGCATAAACAACACCTTCTCACATGGACCCAGGTACCACATTTGTTTTCAATACCATGTTTGACTGCCAAAATTTCTTTGAAAGTGGAATGATAATGGAGGGAGAAGTGGACGAAGAAGTAAGTGAAAGAGGACGAAACCAAATGTAAAAGACTAAAGGACGAAGAAGACTAAAATACAAAGAACTACAAAACTAAGTTATTTCATGAACTTAGGAAGCTACGGGAGAAGAAATGGAAAAGATGAAATGTGGATAAAGACGAGACAACTACAAGACGAACATAGGAGGGTGTAAGAAGATCATGGAAGCTTATTAATGGCATATATTGCTAAAATACTATAGAAAATAACTGCAGAATATGGGATAGAACACAGAACAAGATACAACAAACTAATAGATATTATTATATTGAACAAATATTTTACAGGACTGGAAGACATAGACTGTAAAATATTACACAAGCTGGCTGACTCTCTAATTTTTCTTACTCTAATTCACTCTCTCTTTTTTTGTTCTCGCTTCACTCTGCTAAACTAATGATACAAAGGGCCTTTTTATAGGCAAACATCTTACAAGAAGACGAAATAATTTACAGTAACAAAGCGTGAGGTCTGAGTTCTTGCTTTACAGGTGTTGGAAACTGGCGGAGGACGCAATACTGGCTGGCTTCTGCAAAATCTTCTTCTGACAGCGGAAATCCTGAAACTGAAGTAAAGGACTAGTGATAATTCATGCATTCTTGAAAGGAGTGTGACGGCAAGGTGGAAAAGAAGGCCAAGACAAAAGTGGGTCCAAAGTGGGTCCCACATTTTTTTTTTTTTTTTCATATATCCTTTTGTACATAATTTCTTCTAATCATCTCTTTCTTGAAACCATTCTTCATCAATGTCTGCATCTGGATCAGGATTATGGTAATAGGGATCATCAAAATCAAACGGACTGGGCATTTCCCAATGGTGTTGATGAGGCCATTGCTGTCTGCAAATGTCTGGGTCGGCGGGTACAATTTCTGGAAGGATTCCCTGGTTGAGAGATTCTGCCATTGAAAGTGAATAGTGACAGGATATCCATGATACATCTGTGTGTCTGTGAATAGTACCGTCGGCATTTGTTACCCAATGGACATCTGGAGGGTGGACAATTCCTTCTGCTTGTACATTATTTTTGGAATTTAGCTTTGCAACTATACAGGCTGAAGTGATTCTTTGACCAAATCTGGGGTGATCTGCTTTGTGATACTTGGACCATTGACCATCATGAGCATCATTTTTTAAAAGTTCATGCCAGAATTTGTTAAAATATTTATTATCATGAAGAAAAATGTATGAGTAGAAACGTGGTTCAAAGTGAATGCACAAGTAGTACTCATTGAGTAAGTACCACATGTAAAGGTAATGAACAACGTTCCATCGTGTTATCCAAAATGCAAATGGGGTTTTCCATGGTTGCTCAATATCTGGGTAAATGGCAAGGAAATGGTTCTGGTCTTGTGTGAGGTAATTGTGGAGGACTTGGATGATTCTTTTGGATCTAGCTTGAAGGGTTAGGGTTTTTATTTGGTCTTTTATGTCTGAGGGAAGGGTTTCTATTATTTCCATGATGTCATTGGAGGATGAAGAGGATGAGGAAGGACCTGAGGATGAGGATGGATCTGTTATTGGATATACACATAAGGGTGGAGGAATTATAGTGGTATGGAAGACTGGAGGTTTTCTGGAAAGGTAATCAGTGATAAGGTTATCTGTACCTTTGATGTGCTTGACTTGGAAGGACCATTGTGAAAACCAATTTGACCATCTCAGTAACTGGGGATGGGGGAGCATTTTTCTTTTGAACTGGAGCATTTTTGGGAAGGAAGACATATCCATGTCTACAAGGAAATTGTGACCAAGAAGGTGAAACTGAAACTTTTCAATACCATGTTTGACTGCCAGAATTTCTTTGAAAGGGGAATGATAATGGAGTTCTGAAGGCTTGAATGCACCGCTTTTGTATCCACAAATGCTTCTTTTTCCATTAGTTTCTTCAAAGAAAGCTGCTGCCCAATACTCATCACTTGCATCCGTCTGTAAAATCCTTTTTCCTGTGCCTGGAATCTGCAAAGGGGGAAGCTTTTCTGCTAATTTCTTCAACTGTTGAACTGCTTCTGTATGAACTGAATTCCATGCTGGAGGAGATTTCTTCAATAACTTGGACAAACAATCTCTGTGTCTGGAAATTTTTGGAATGAAATCTGACATGTAGTTAACAATTCCAAGAAACTGCTGGATCTGCTTGGTGCTGGTGAGTATATCTGGAAATTCACTGAGAGAGACTGCTATGTGAGGCTGCAGAGTATACTTTCCATCTGAAATGTTTACTCCAAGGAAATCAATAGAGGATACTCCTATGACCATTTTCTTTTCTGAAAGCATTATCCCTTGAGCTTTTACTAAAGTGTAGAATTCAGTAAGCAATTTTTCATGGGATTCTGCATCTTTTGAGAATAGGAGGATATCATCTACATAGATCAATGCATTTGACAACAGTGGTTGGAAAAGAGTTATCATTGCTTTTTGGAACTGGGATGGAGCATTTTTTAGGCCAAAAGGCATTACCGTCCATTGATAATGGTGGTCTGGAATGCAAAAAGCTGTCTTGTATCTTTCTTCTGGATGGATTCCAAGTTGCCAAAATCCTGCTTTAAGATCAAACTTTGAAAATACTTTGGCATTGGAAAGATGCTGGAAAAGAGCACTTTTGTTTGGCAGTGGAAACTTGTCATCAGCAAGGAAATGATTAAGATCTTGGTAGTTGATTACCAATCTGAGCTTTCCTCGAACTTGTTCTGCATGCTTGTTAACATAGAAGGCTTCACATGCCCATGGAGAAGTTGTGGGTTCAATGAGGCTTTCTGAGAGAAGGGTAGCTAACTCCTGCTTAGCTAGGGACAAGTGTTCTGGATTCATACCTCTATGGCTAGCTTTTGTAGGGTTAACATCTTCATTCATTTTGAAGGGGAGGGTTATGAAAAAGGCTGGATTTTTCCATAGTGGGTTTGGGTTTTTTAAGAGGAATTCTGAGTGGGTGGCTGCACAACATTCATTGATGATCTGGGCTTTCAAGGAATCAAAGGGGTTTAGTGAAAACAAATGTGGTACCTGGGTCCATGTGAGAAGGTGTTGTTTATGCAAGAGGCCTTTGGAAGACCATCTGAGGCTAGGTATCTGGTGGAGGAGGTCAAATCCTATAAGGAGGTCTCTGCCTGTGAGAGGGGATCCAAGGACTTGGTGTTTAATGGTAAGGGTTGGGAATATTCTAATGTGAATGGGTTTGCTTTTCTGGGTGATCAGGAATGTTTCTCCATTGGCTGCTCTGAACATCTGATGATGGGGCATCCAAAGATTTTCTGGTAAAATCTTAGGATGAAGGATTGTTGCTGCTGCTCCTGTATCAAACAAGGCTATCACTGGGATGGGTTTGGAATAGGTATCAAGGAGGATGTGAACTTGGGCTATTGGTGTGGGGCCAATTATCGGGGCTATAAGAGGCTGAGATGTGTATATGGTTTGGATTTCTGGATCTGAATCATCTGTAATGCTTGAATCTGATTCTTCTTCTGAGGATGAATAGGCTATTACTGCCAAGGCTTGGGGAGAATAATCATCATCAAGTGAAAAGAGTGATTCCACATCTGAAAATGGGGTATCATCTGCATGAATCTGGGCTTGCTCCAAAAGCTTTGCTGCTTTGGCTTTCTTTGGACAATTTTTTGCAAAATGACCGGGCTTTCTGCATACAAAACAGACTTTTGAATTTTTTCCTTTGAACTGCTTTCTTCTGAGAAACTTCCATTTCTTTTTTCTGAAAAACTTCTTCTTTGGATGGGAATGCTTTTTCTTCCAAGAATACTTTTTGTAATGATCTCTTCTCTTGGTTGGACAAGAACAATTCTTATCATAACACTTAATCTGCAAATCTTTTCTTTTGCAGTTGTCTTTGAGCTTGCTATGGATCTTGTCAATCTCCGAAAGAAACTTTCTTTGATTGCATAGTTTTTCCAAAGCAATAAGGACATGCTGATAGATTTCTCCAAGAGAGGCTTGCTGCAAGGTGATTTTTTGAAGATTCATCATGCGAAGAGTTTCATCACCAAGTGGTTCTGGAAAAGAATTCAAGAATGTGTGCTTGGAATTCACATCATCCATGCCATTAAAGGCATAATATCTGCTCGACATTCTGTCAAAATGTTTCTCCAAATCTTTTCTTTCAAAAGAACAGCATTTCATCAATAAGAATTCATCTCTGGCGACTTCAGTGTAATGGGCTAATGAACCAAGAAATTCATTATGGAGGATCGTGAAAAAATCCTCGAGTGTGTTACTCTGGGCTGCTTGTCTTTGCCTGTATTCTCCAAGGTTAATCCACCATTGTCTCAGTCTACCTGTGAGTCTTGCTACAAATTTGGCAATTATCTGGGCAACTGTATTGTTTGGGACTTGAAGTTCTGCTGTACACCATGAATACATGTTGAAAATCTCTTCATGCCATTTTGAAGGAGGACTGTTATCAAGGGTGAACAGGTGTTTTGAATCTGTGGTTGATGAGTAGGTTAATCTTGTGTGGTGATCAGGGATGACAGGTGGTGTAGGGAATATTGGTGGTGGAGGTGGAGGTTTTTTAGGACGAAGGACATCATCTTCTTCTTCTACTTTTGGCTCAGTCATGAAGACTTCATCTAAGTCAAGATCAGACAAGTCTAGATCTGCTTCATCAATGACTGGGAGGACAAAAGGTTCTGTTGGTTCTTGAAGAGTTAAAGTTCTGAGAAATGATGATATCGGGTTTGGAGGGTCAGTGTTTATGGCTAACAGGTTCATATCTGGGGGTCTGGAGGAAGCACCAATGGTTGGGTCTGGTGGTTGGTATAATGGTTCTTTGTCTTTTTTGAGGGGAGGAGGTTCATTTTGTGGTTTGGTTAGGGGTTCAAGTCTGGGTTCGAGTTGAGGTAGTGGTGTTGGGTTTGGTATGTTGGGAAAGAGTCCACATGGTTTAAAAGGGTTTTGAGCTGGATGTGTCATGTTTAATGGTTGGAGGTTTTGGTATGGGGAAACTGGGGAAAATGGTGAGGACACTGGTATGGACAGATCTTTATACAGTGATTGACGAGGTTGGTATGGCATGTAAACTTGCATTGGAAGAGCTTGAGGAGCTGCTTTCTGTGAGTTCTCCAAAGACTGGAGTTGCATCAACAACTGCTTTTTTTCTTTTTCTTTTTGCCCGATAAGGGGAAAGGATATAGACAAATCCTTTACTGTAGAAACAATTATCTCCAATTCTTGTTCAATTGACTTTATCTTCTTCTTCAAATCTTCAATGAGGGAATTTGAGGATGAAAAGGTATTGGATACCGCTTCAGTCAACTTTTGTTGGTTGTCAAGAATTTTTGAAAGGACTTGATTCTGTGCTACAGCATTTTCTGCTTGCCAATTGAGGGCTGCTTCAGCTGATGAGACCTGTTTTTTACTTCCATCTGGATTGGTTCCAACAGGGTTTTTTTATCTTCCAAACATGTTTTACATTGGCTTGTGGGTGGTCAAAACTTTCTAAGGGAGGGAAATTTTGTGAGTATGAGGGTGATGCATGGTCAAACATGTAACAAGGTAAGGGTTTTTGTGTGTGGGTTTGACTGGGAGGCTTGGGTTGACATTTTTGTATCTGGGGAAGGACTTTCTGGTAATATGGGATTAAAGGTGGTTTCTGGTTTTGTTGGTTTTGATCATGACTTTCTTTGCATGGGGAAAGGGATGGAATTTTTTGTTTTCTAGATCTGGGGTAAAGGACATAGTAATCAAACCTTCCTGAGGGTTCTCCAAGGAGGTCGACTTCTGGGTCTCCTGCTTCATATCTTTCTTTGAGAATCTGCTGGGAAGACTTCTTCTTTCTTCTTTTCTTATCTTCTTCAAATATTTCTTCTTCTCTGCATTCTTCACAATCACAAACATCCCACCATATATGGCATGTGGGTGATTTTCCTTCATAGACAGGTTTTCCAAGAGTTAGGTACAAGTCGTTAGAAAATTGAAGGTAAATGACATCATTTTTTGTCTGGGTTTATTTGACATGGAACGTTATGAAGGCTATAGATGGGTATATATAAAGAAGTATAAGTGCAAGGGGTGAAAATGGTAAATTGAAGTGTGAGGGAGGAAAAGTCTTGAAACATTGAACCAAAGAAAACAAAGAATATTTATTTTTTAATTAGAATAGACTTAAAAAATTGAACCAAACGAAACAAAAAGTCAACATTTAATTTGCTTTTATCTCTGATGTAGTATTTGAGAATATTTCAATTCTCTTTACAAAGAATTCACTACTTGGCAAAATCTTATACTTTCCTACAAGAAGTCTCTGCTTTTATATAGAGATATTGATGTATGTGCACATAATTTGACTTTACGTTTCAAGAACTTTGCTTTTGTTCGATTTCATGCATCTAGTAAAATATTAGGGGAAAAGTTAATAGATGTCCTAAAAACATTGATTTATGAAATGCTTTTAGAAGCTTTTTTTTATAAAGAAATAAAAAATATATATTAAAAAAAACTAACTTTTTTGACAACTTTTTATATCTATTAACTATATAAAAAGAGGCAATACCTCTACAGTGCCATTTTGGTTTAGTTAGTCACTTTGTCTTTTTTTTTTTCCCCCCAAGTTTTGAACAGTAGCTACAGTACCAAGCGGCACTATAGCTACAGTAGCTACAGTTTTTTTTTTCAATCTTCTGTTTGTACTTTTTTTTTTCCTTTTATATATATTGTTATACTGATACAACAAATTTAACAATGTTTTTATAATTATTGAGATGTCAATTTCTTATAAGTCAAAATAAAATAATAAAATATAAAACTATGACCAACCACAACTGAAAATAAATATTTTGTGAAAATGTTGTGACACTTGTTAGGTAAATGTGTCAAAGCTACCGTACTTTTTGTTTGTTCAATATGTTTTTTTTTTTTTTTCCAGTCATCGATTTGTGTTCTTTTTTCTACTAACTATATAAAAGGAGGCAATGCTTCTACAATGCCCCTTTTGGTGTAGTGAGCCATTTTTTTCCCCAAGTTTTGAACAGTTGCTACAGTGCCACTTTGGTTTGTTCAAGTGGCACTGTAGCTACAATAGCTATAGCATTTTTTTTTTTTTTCAGTCTTCAATTTGTACTGTTTTTTTTTTTAAAATATTTATAAGAACCAGCATATATATTGTTATACTAACACAACAAATTTCACAATATTTTCATAATTATTGAGGTATTAATTTCTTATAAGTTAAAATAAAATAATAGAATATGAAACTATGACCAACCACAACTGAAAATAAATGTTTTGTGAAAATGTTGTGATACTTGTTGGATAAATGTGTAAAAACTACAGTACTTTTGGTTTGTTCAATAAGTACTGTTCATCGCTTTTTTTTTTTTTTTTCAGTCATCAATTTGTGCTCTTTTTCTATATATAAAAAAAGCGAATAGGCTCATGAATAGTATTATGAACAATATTTTTGGTTTAGTGACTTGCCTTTTTCCCCCTTTTTTTCCTTCAAGTTCACCAACTTAGTTTGAGCTTATTTTTTTCTTTTAAAGGATCTTTATATATTTACTCTCTGCTTGTAATGTAAACTTACATTGTATACACATAAAAAGTAGCAAATATTATATACATTTGCAAAAAAGAATTGTACAAATTTTTCAAATGTGTACAACATTTACCAATTTTTATGTGTTTACAATATAAATTTACATTATAAGTGCAATGTATATATATAAGAGTGAATGGGAAAAGTTACAGTAATTTAGCTACAGTAATTTTGGTTTGTTTAACTTTCACTGTTTTGCTGGCCTTTTTTTTTTTTTTTTTGTGAATGCATAAAGTTGTAGTATATTTGCTATATTATTTTTGGTTTGTCCACAATAATTTTCACAACACTTTCATAACAAATCAAATATGGTAAATTGTTATTGGTTCTATTTAAACTTACCAATGAAATTACTTTTTTACCCATCAATAACAACTTGTAGTAACCTACTACTTATGATATGTTGTGAAAATATCATGGACATAACATTTTTTTTTGTGAAAAATGTTAAGACATCTTGATGTTGTCACAATATTTTCAAAACTGCTGAAGTGTCAATTCTTTACAAGTTAAAATAAAATATAACAAAATTATAAAGGTATTATGAAAATGTTCCATCATTCTGTTGTGTTTTTAGAAATGTTTTGTTGGTTTAATCAACTTTGTTGAGCCAAAATTCACTATTCCACATAGAATTTTCTTGGGTTGACGTTTTGTATATTTTTTTCTTTACAAACTATTTTAAGTAAAACACATAGTTTTACACACAAAAACAAAAACAAAAACTTAGGGAAAAAACATTTTTCATCCTTTATGTTTGGGGTAGTTTACAATTCTTCCTTAAACTTTAAAATCAAGCAATTTTTCCCTTAATATTTTGAAAAAGAGTAAATATGTGATATTGTTATTCTCTCAGTTAAATCCTAATGAAAACTTATGATTTTTAAAATATTTTATTGTGTAATGTCTAAATTACTCCTGCTAAATTTTAACATCCTAAATTTTTTTTTTTTACTTATTTTGAGTTTTAAATGATAAAAATTCTTAGAAAGTTAGAATGATGATATTCAATGACACATGCCTTTTGTTATCTTTTTTTAATTTTTTATTTTAAATTTCTTAGCAAAACTCAATTGTTTATTGTTGGAAGATGATGATATTCGTTATCATTCTTAGAAGTTTTTAGAGAATAGATATATTGTCTTTAGCAAGTAGGTACTAAAAAACTATTACAGTTAAATAAATATTTATATGTTAAATAGCTACCATAACTTTGTGGTTGATCAAAATTCTTAAACAAATGAGATTAACTTTTTACGACATAATTATCAAAATTCTTAAAATTAATGTCTCTTTTGATTAATGTAAATCTCTATATACTTTAAAAATCAAATGATTTATATCTTTTTTTGTAATACAAATAAAATCTAGAATTGACTTTAATTACTACAGTAGTTTTTTTCCACGGCAAGCACGTGTCTTGCATGTGCTGCCCTAACTAGTTTGACATAAAAGTGTTATCAAAATTTTCTTAAAATGATCTATCAACAAATGTTTTAAGGGTAAGTGGTAACCAAACCCCTAATAATATTTTTATACATTTTCCAAAAAATTAACTATATATATATATATATATATATAGTTAAGATCAAGTTACACCAGGTTTAACTTTAATTGGATGCAAATTTTGACAAATCCATCCTTAGATTACATTATCTTCATATCTTTCTCTATGGTTGCAAAATTTCACGGTGATCAGAGATCAATAATCATGTCATCAATCAATTATTTAAATTTAAGTTTTTGTAGTATAAAATAATGCATAAAAGATGAGATTATGGATCAATTGGTAAATAACATCTGATTTTCATAAAAAATTGGCATTCATGTTAAGAACATATAAACCATGTAATCCATCGATGAAATTTTCAAAATATGAATTCAATAACAAGTTATTAGTTGGTGTAACATTACTTAGAATTACACTAGATGTAATTTGAATTTAACCCATATATAGTTGAGTTCAAATTACACCAAGTGTAACTTTAAACAATGTTAGTTATACCATTCGATATTTTTTAATTGAATGCAAATTTTAATAAATCCATCTTCGATTACATTATCTTCAAATATTCTCTATATTTGCACAATTTTCACGGTGATCAGATGTCAATAATCATATCATCAATCAATTGTTTAAATTCAAGTTGTTGTAATTTAAAATAATGCACAAAAGATGAGATTATGGATCGAATGATAAATAACATTTGATTGCCATAAAAATTAATATGCATGTTAAGAATATATAAACCATGTAATTCAACGGTGAGATTTTCAAAATATGAATTCAATAGAAAGTTATACAAAGTGTAACTTTAAGAAATGTTATGTCATTCAATATAATTTTAATTAGATGCATATTTTGACAAACCTATCTTAAATTACATTATCTTCGTATATTCTCTATGCTTGTAAAATTTCACAATAATCAGAGATCAATAAACATGTCATCAATTAATTGTTTAAATTCAAATTTTTGTAATTTAAAATAATGCATAAAAAATAAGATTATAGATCAAATGATAAATTATATCTAATTATCATAAAAATTAATATACATGTATTTATATATATATATATATATTTATACACACGCGTGCACCTACACACAACCACAAGGTCCACAACCATTATAAGATGTTCAAAGTCCAACGCACTACCTTTCATTAAAAATAAAAAATAAAACTACTACCATTCGATACGGTCATGGGTTACTTATAGCCATAGGTTATGAATACGATGTTGCCGCTTGCCACATCGATCGATCATTGGTGGACAGCGAGGTCACCAACCCACCCACCAAAACTGTAGGATTTCAAAGGATTTGTGGTTCCCGATTCGTATAAATAATTAACTCTGAATATGATGTCCTACGGCTCATTTCGGCTTTCCATTATTTGGTAACCAAACTTTTTTCATTTGGAAAAGGACGTAAATAGCTCTATGAGAACGGTTTATAATTTTTTTTTTTTTAGTAATACTTTCTTAAATGGTATTAACAGGTTGTAGAAAGAATTCATTCTTTTTTGTTAATGCAGGTAATAAAATTTCACCTGAGCAAAATTTCAAGGTAGATTGTCATAGAAATGTTGTATACAGTGTATTATCCATTTTATTTCCTAACAAGGTGATGTGAAAATGTAAACATCAAGGATGTCAAGATAAACTTCCTCCATCCAAACAAGAAAAGGGTTACAAATGGCTCGCCTAGCTAATCTATAGCTCAAAATTCCCATGACGTCTAAGTTCCCCTCTCCTTTAGGGGGGTTCCTCAAAAAAAAAAAACTGGTGATGTGAAAATGAAATAAATCATAAATCTTAGAATTGATGGGCAATTTCATCAGTTTAGTACTGTATATTATATATGGTACATTTTTAAGTTATGGCGTAGATTGCTTTTTCAGAAAATATCATCGTACTCACCTGACACATACATAGCTTTCATGTTGCGAAATTTTAAGGGTTATTTTAATGAGGATGTTTGACATTAAACCACTTTCAATTGGTTTTTGTGGCACAAGAGAGAGGCGAAATTGTGGGCTAGACTTCGTGATATAAATCATTGGCAGGTTAGCAACTGAAGTAGAATATTCAGAACATAACCAGGTTCCATCAAAAAAATTTTAAAAAAAAATAACCAGGTAAGATATTGTTCATACTTATTAGGGTTCATTTGAATAGAATTTATTACTGAAAACTAAAAACACTGTAACAAAATAATTTTTAAATATGTGAATAGTACTGTAAAACCCATTTTTAATATTTTTTTTCTAAATAAAGTGTTTGTGGGTCCCATAAACAATGCATGAATAGTGCAGAACAGTAACTTTGTCTCCCGCACAATGCTGAACAGTATCAATTATAACCGGAACAGTGAAAAAGTTGTCCTACAAAAAAAAAAAAAAAAAAAACTGAAAACGCAAACTTGAAACGTGAAACTCAAAACGTGCATCCAAACGGATACTTAATACAAAATTTGAACCATTTATTTAAATATAAATTTTAAAATTTTAAGAAATTATGAGAGAGTTAACTTAAGAAGTAAGAACTTTTGGGTCTATTTGATTGAAAAAATTGAAAAGTTGGAAGATAGAAAATGGGAAGGAAATAAAAATATTAAAGAAATAACTATGCATGCTTTTCTAGATACACATCACTGTCAATATCTTTAAAACATTCTCCCCTTCTCCCCATGTATGTTAAAATATTTAGTATCTTCTCAAAAAAAAAAAAAAAAAAAAAAAAGTATCTATGCATTGTCTAAAGCCTAACAAAAGACTATAAGTACCAACAGATATATTTCCGGGATAGCCTAACGAAAGACTATAAGTACCAGCAGATATATTTCCGGGATATTTCAATGTTTATCAAGTTTTTGATTGCACATTGATTCAATCTAAAACTTAGATTTATCACAATTTTTTTTTTTTTTTGGTGGGGATGCATCATGGGTTGGACCATTTGCAAGTTGTAGTTGTAGGTCAGTTGTCTCACTCCTATTTCTTGCCTAACGGAGGGTTAAGGTTTCCATGTCATGTGATAGTATTGACAGAGAGAGGGTATTGAATTTGAATAATCAAATTCCCTTAATTACAACCCCCTCCTCTTCCCTAATTGAAGGGAGCATGAACATCTTCATTTCATCAATTTCATGGTTAAGATTTTAAATACTTACTCTACCTGTAAATAAGCAGTTGTTGTATCATTTAAAATTTTAAAGGACATTACAATTCATAGGGGTGGCAATTTGTGTTTGTGGGTCGAGTTCGTGTAGTGTCGAGCCATAAGTATTTGGCTATATGGGTTGACCCGAATCCGATCTGTTTAGTAAATGTGTCTGAAATCCTCTACCCAAACACGACATGTTTATTAAACAGGTCAACCCGACCTAATATGTTTAATTCGTTTAATTAACAAGTCATGTAAAAGCCAATACAAATTACCCATTTAATGATCTATTTGATTAATAGGTCATACCTAACCTATATAATTTTTATCAATTCTCATATATCTAGAATTCAAATACAATTACAATCATAAATATAGTAAATAAACATATAAAAACAACCATAAAATCAAAATAACTAATAATTTTATAAGCTAAACAAGTCAGACAGGTTCACATGTTAAACACGAACACAAGCCGTATATTAAACAAGTTAGCCATGTTTACTCAAATCCGTTTAGCCTCAACCCATGACCTGTTTATATACGGGTTAGTTGTGTCGAGTTCGTGGGTCGTGTCAAATTTTGTCACCCCTAACAATTTATACACCTATATATTTGTAAAATTTAATGTGAACCATGAAATTAATTCATTTCAAATGGAATGATCTTTTTCTTCTTAATGTGGGGGGCCATCTTTAACAACTTTTTATATAAGGAAAGTTTAAAACTGTGAGCGACCGCGACCCCGACTCGCCAATTTTTTCTCAAATTGGGCCTAACCCACACAAACGGGTGGGATTGTGATGCTCAAAATGTCGAATTCACTGCAAAATGTACTCCCCCCCTAGATCGAGGGTTTTACATGGAGTCACCACTTATTTAATTTAAATAGAAAAATAAGAAAACATTCATTATATATGACAATTTACATCAATTTTGTAACAAAATTTACAATGCTTTTTTATCCTAGATACCATCTAAGAAAGTAAATTACATTGCTTTGCTTCTTAGTTACATTCTAAAAAAATGTAAAATTGCATATACAAGAGTCTAGTCTAAAACCCTTGATCTTGGTTCGGAGGCTAATTTACGAGATGGGAAGGGATTAAGCACCCATCTCACTTGGTAAAACCGGTCTCCTAGGTTAAGGTGGTCAATATCATGTCATGTTAAACAAATACAAATAATATATCATATAAACATGTTAATTTGCAAGAATTGTAAACAAATATATGTTGGATAATTTAACATAAAGATAAACAAAAAGTGAAATTTGTTAAATAACAATGTAAATGTAAAGAGGGTATGAAAATAATGGCATGTTCATCCAAGAAATTAATGTAAACAAGGAATTCCTAGCCTAGACATGTTCATCTAAGCATGTGAAGGAAAACAAAATCATCATGTTATTTGTGATCAACATAATTGCAAAATAAAATTTATTTTTAGGCCTACCAATCATCCAAGCAATCATGAGAAGAACAAAGAAAATCACCCAGACATATTCATTAGACTTGTTTGTCTAAGCATTCAAAAAAGAGAGAAACAACTACCTAGACATGTTCATCTAAGCATGTTATGAAAAGCAAATAATAACTTAGAAGTGTTCATCCAAGCATGTAAAGTAAAATAGAGAATTGTCATGCTATTTCTCTAGACATGTTCATCTAGAGAAAATCAAAATACTTAGACATGTTCGTTTAAGCATTTAAAAAAAGTAAATCTAATCATTCAAGAGAAAGTTGCACATTAGCCTAAAAGTGTTGATCTAAGCATGTAAAAGGAATATCAATGAGATATATAGGCATGTTCATCCAAGCATATCATGAAAGAAACATATAATGACTATAAGCATTTATTCAAGCATTTGCAGAAAGTTAAAGAACATGATTAACTACTTACTAACATAAATCATGAATTAAAAGGGGAAATGATCACTTAAAAGGCTAGGGAGAAAGTAAGGAAGTACTAAATTACAACTAAAGTAACAACAATGGTTGCACAACATTTTTTCTTTTCAGCTTGCTCACTAGCTCTCTAGAGGGAATCAGGGTGCAAAAAATGGAAGAGATCTTCTCTATTTATAGGGTAAGGGATGGCTTAGCTTTAAGGCTAAGGCATTAGCTTTCTTCTGAAACCAAGGGAGGAGATAAACCTGTTTAGATAAGCTGGAACAGATTTGGTGTTGATACCCATTTGACTTTTGAAAGGAAGTAGAAGATGATGTTGAACTTGTGTTATCTTCTGCACCTGTTTCATATTTTGACTCTAACTTTCTACTCAAAATTCCAAATGATTCGAGATTATTATTTTTTGAAAGGAAATTCAAATCTCTACAACGTTTCCAGAAATAGAGAAAACCAAATTTCAAAGCTATCCAGGCCAAATATGCAATTCCAATTGTTGCTAAAAATAGTAACATTTTTTTAGCATTTTTCTGTTTTTTGAAATTTTTCATAGAATGTATCTGTTTCTCTATCCAACTTGTTTTTCAAAAACTTTTTCTGAAGCTAAGGGAGGGGATAAGCCTATTAGATAAGCTTGAACAAATTTGATGTTGATCCCCATTTGAAATTTTGAAAGAAAATTGAAGATGATGTTGAATTTGTGTTATCTTCTACACTTGTTTCGTATTTTGACTCTACATTTCTGCTCAAAATTCCAATTGATTCAAGATTGGTGCTTTTTGAATGGAAACTCAATTCTCTACAATCTTTCCAAAAATAGAGAAAACCAAATTCCAAAGTTATCCAGGCCAAAAATGTGATTCAAGTTGCTGCTGAAGATAATAATGTTTTTGACCATTTTTTCTGTTTTCTTTTTTTTTTTTTTAATTTTTTCATGGATCATATCTTTTTCTCTCCAAATTGTTTTTCAAAAGAGCAGATAAGATGCCATAAAAAGAAAACATTTTTTATTTAAAAAAATAAATAAATACAGTAAATAAAATAAAATTCAATCAAAAATCACACTTAATTAATTTTAAATTAATTCTTGTGAGAACCAACCAAAATTAAGTGTTTAAAATAGAACATGATCGGGCTCATTGTGTAGGTGAGTCATGATCATTGAAAATTGTTTATATGATAACTTTTTATCAGGTGGTCCGATCAAAGCCCATGACATACCATTATGATCATTAGAGCATCAAGATTTGTTTTGTATCACAAATCTAAAAATTTACCTGTTGGAATTATGATCATGCCCTTGGTGCAACATTTTTGTTTTGCCCTTAATATTAGTTAAATGCAAGTTGTAAAATGGGGTGTCTACATAAACTTCTCTTCAAGATCATCTTTAAACTTTCACCCAATTTAAAAGGGAAAAACACATCATTTCTATTTGATCTAACCACTTTTTAACATGCTATCTAACATACTCTCCAACCCTTCTTTATTTTATTAAGTAATTAATTTTACTCTTTTATTTATTTTTTCCTCGGATTTTTCAACTTGTCGCCCACCACAATCTTCCAGTCGGCCCAAATCAATATTTCTTTTTCCTTTTCTTTATTTTTTCTTTATTTTTGTTCAATTTTTTACTTTTATTCTTGGTGAGAGGAGGAATGTTATCTTATTATGAAGAGAAAGGGAGACAAGAAAGGTTGATATAGGAAAACTGTCGTTTAACCTCAAAAAAGATAAAGATTATGCAAAAAAAAAAAAAAAAAAAAAAAAAAAGAGAAAGAGAAAATATTAATATTTTAATTAAGTAGTAGAATATTTTAGTCCCAAAATATGTTTTATAGAGCTACAATGGCTCTTCATGTGTGTATTTAGTGTACCACTTAAAAATAAAAAATAAAAATCAACTAAAATTTTTTTTTTTTTTAAATGTTGGGACCGAAGTTCGCTATCCAAAGAAAATGGAGAGAAAATTAGCTCTAAGCTTATTGGAAATGCACATTACCATCAGGTTAGGTAAGTGAGTTCTTCAGCAATTAAATAAATAAAAAGGTCATAATCAATCCCAAAAAATCCATACATCAGATTGATTAGCCATACATTTGTCAAGGAAGTTGTGATCGTGTGATGGTGAATGTCTCACAAGTCACAACAAGGAAGTTGTGATCGAACAGCAAAATTGACAAGTTCCACACAGGCTTGAATGCCTCTAATTAACACCAAAAGTGACCTCTATAGTGAACAATTTTTTTCTTTTTCTTTTTCCTTTTCGTTTTATCTCTTCTTTTTTTTTAATGGATGTATGTATATTTTTGGATAATTAATGACTGTATCAGGAGATTCAGGACCAGTTGTGTGCGCGTGTATGTGGTGTGGACCTGATACGAGGTGGCTTACGACTATGAGGTTGGTGGTTTTTGTAGCAAGGTGGTAGTTCATAGTTAATACCGCCCCAAAAATCATGGAAAACTCCGACAACATATCTACTTTTTCTATGGAACTCGACATGCCCTTATAGTTATCCTAAGTATTAAAGTCACAACACAAGGATGTATCCTAAAACAACTATCAATCACAGTCACAGCTTCGTAAAAGAGAGACTCATTTTAATGCCGCCCCAAACAAATCAGCTCCAACAATTTTTCTAAAATGCAAATTTTTTTTTTTTTTTTTTTTTAAGAGTTGTTACAGTTGCTCTCTACTTGGTGAGCTACTATTCATGAGCAAAACAAATTTTGAGATTTAGAGAGACCATTGGAGACCTATTTTTTTATTTCACTCTTAAGTATTTTGGTTTTACATTTACTATTGGATATGCTCTTAGAGTATTTTCAATAAATTCTCTAAATTTTTGTATTGTTTAAAAAGTAAATAATTATATTTATTTTTTATCTATCTACTTTTTCAAATATATTTTTCAATAGAATCTCGATCATTTCTCTATTTCATTTTTTTTTTTTGTAAACATTTCTCTATCTCATTTAAATATTATTTCTCTACTCTTTCTTTATTTTTTCATCATCTTTTTTTAATCAGTAAAAAAGAGAAAGAATTGATATAATACTACCTGCTAGAATTTTTTAAGCCAAAAATTAAATTGCTAATGAACAAAATTAAATTGCTAATGAACAGTAGCCCATCAGACTTAGTGAGCTACTATTCATGAGCAAAACAAAATTTTGAGATTTAGAGAGACCATTGAAGAACTATTTTTTTGTTTCACTCTTAAGTATTTTGGTTTTACATTTGCTGTTGGACATGCTCTTAGTGTGGAGAGCACCATAGCTTCTCTATAAAATTCTAATACAATAAAGTATTCATTCTCTTTTTCTTTTTCTTTTTCTTTTTTCCTTTTTTTTTCTCTCTCATATGGACTACTCTCCCCCTCTCTCTTCTTCTTCTTCTTCTTCTTCTTCTTATTTATCTTCACTCTCACATACAAACAACTCTCCCCCTCTCTTCACTGTCTCTCCCATCCTCACTCTCAACGTCTCTCTCCTCTTCTTGTCCAGCCACGATCCGATTGAAGCCACCACCAACTGATCAAACCCAGCACAAAACCCAACCATCAATGAGTATAACAGTAATATTGGTGGGTTATCTAGGTCTAATGATAGGTAATACAAGCAAAGTTGAGAGTATTTGATTTGGGTGTTGTTGGATGACAAAATATGGATTGTGAGATTTGGGTGTTGTTGGATGATAAAATTTAAGTTAAGATTTGGGTTTTAAAATTTGGATGATGTTGATTTGGGTGGTGTTGGATAATAAAATGTGGGTTTTGAGATTTGGGTATTGGATAATAAAATCTAGGTTTCAAGATTTGATTGTTGTTGAATGGAGAAGAGTTTTTAGTGTTGATGATAGTACAACCATGGGGTGTAACTGATTTTTGAAAAAAAAAACAAATAATAATAATAAGTGAAGAAATAATATTTAAATGTGGATAGAGAAATAATAGAGAGTTTATTGCAAAGTGTATGTGAAAAAGTAGGTAGACAACACTGTTAATTCTCTAAATATTGAAAAATTTTGGAGAGACTGCTAGAGATGCCTTAATGACCATTTAAATCTAAAAAACCTCATTTGTAACGGTCACATTTCATTAATCTTGGTAATTTCCAACACTTAAAATTTATGCGAGATTAAATTTTACAATTTATTATTCCTTGTTTAGGTTGGGTTAGATGAAGTTAGATGTAAAATAAGCAAAAGTCTATCAACACAAAATTTGACACCTCTAATGTGGCAAATGGTTAGAAATACTGAAATAGGTAAAATGACGATAACATAAATAGACTCAAATAAAAACTAATACAAATTTGTCATATTAATAGGTGTAAAAAAAGTTTTCAATTTTTTTTTGTGTATATGTAGCATTGCTCATAATAGAAATATAGATAATTTGTCTCACTTTTTGTGTGACACTTTAAGCTTCACCAATCATAATTTATCATGTATTCATTTGACGTTTTTTATTTTATAAAATGATGAGTATTGTTATATTCACAACAATGACATCACATTTTTATCCACTAATAACAACTTGACACCTAAAATTTGTTGTAAAAATGTTAAGACTTAACATTACTCAATAACCAGAGTTTAAAATAGAAAACACACAGCATACCATTATTAGTGAATCAACGATACAATACTTAATAACCAAAGTTTAGATGATGATGATGATTCACAAACAACATATAAAGGTTTAGATGATGAATTACTTCTTCAGTTATGGCAAGCTTAGGCTATGTTTTGTTTGTGTGTTTCCATCACCCAAATCTCAAATTTGATAACTCAATTCTCAAATTGTGAGTCCCACCACCACTCAATTTGTTTGGGTTTGTTTTCATAATTCAATACTCAAAAATATGAGTTTTGTTGTAAAATAGAGGATATATATATATAGAGGCAAGAGAATGAAATATGAGGATAATATTATATATAAATTGCTTCTTATCTAGTGGTCATCTACCACAATATATTATTTTTGAACTAATATACATATATCTATTTTTTACTCTCAATATCTCTCTAATTTTCTTAGTACATTACAATAGGAGCAAAGACTCGTATACATAGGCAGAAGATGAACTGACGAACAAATGTGGCAAGATCCCCTAAAGATGCTGCACCCATTTAATGTGATAGACTTATATCCATCACCCATGAAGAGTAAATAGCTTATATCAAAAAAAAAAAATAGTGTAAAACAAAAAATAAATAGTATATAAAAAGTTTGAGTTGTGGAAATTAAGATAAATTTTTTTATGTTTTCAAGTGACTAGTTAAGAAATATGGAGGCATTTTTGTAAAATTAAGAAAAAGAATGAGACCCAATCACATGACTTGTCTCATCAAATCAGACCACATGTAAAGGACAGTGGTCCTTCTCCTAAATTCCTTTAACTCGTGCTCTATCTCCCAGCTTTCCTTCTCATCTCTATCCCAAGCATTAACTTAAGATCTGCTTGCATATTCCTTATTACTGAAAATTAAAAATATTATAGCAAAATAAGTATTAAATATGTAAATAGTATCGTGGAACCTAAATTTATATTGAAATCTGTGTTTGAATAACTTTTATGGGTCCCATGAACAGTGACGTGAGACCCAAAAAAACACAAAACGCAACATTGGAATAATTTTCAGTGCTACGCAAACAAACACTTATAGTCCGTTTGGATTGAGGGAGAGGGGAGGGGGAGTAGAGTAGAACATAGTTTTGAAACCCGGACCGTTCAAAGAACCGTAAAAGAGAGAGGTTCAAGATTTTTGAGGTCGAACCGAAATTGAACCGTACTGACGTAATAATTAATTTAATAATTAATTAATATGAAATAAATAAAAATTAATAATCTTAACTAAACATTTAAAGAAATTCAAGTATTTGGAGACTACTAAAAATAAAATGTATTTTTCACAGTTTATTATGAATTTTAACTGGATATTTTCTTATCATTTATAATATTTTAATAAATTTATACAATAGTCAACGTAACCATATCTTTAAAAGCTATGATTTATACCATTAAAATATTTTAACTATTTATTAACCATTGAATATTCACGGTACAATTTTAAATGGGTTATAAAATAATTCCAAATCTCAAGGTTTAAAGTTTCAAGGTGGCTAGCTGTGGCTATTTGTGCTTCCTTTGTTCTGTGGCTAGGCCCGAACTAGTGAGGTTAGGCCTGTGCACGTGAGGCTGCAAGACACTTTTTTTTTTTTTTTTTATGTTGTTGTACTTTTGTTTATTTTAATATACCTATTCTACATTTTCAGTCAAAAAAAGGCAGCTAGCTGTTATGCATTTGAGCATCTGATCTAACTGCCTTTGAAAAACAAAAAAAAAGCACCTCTGTTTTGCAGAACCCTCTCTCTCCTTTAAATCTCTTGTTCCTCTTTCCTCTTAGACCAAAATCACAAAGTAAAGATGTCATCTAGTCCACTGTGGAGCTGTGCTGTGAAGAACGAAGTCCACATTGAGCTGTGACTTCGGATCTGGTTCTTTTGGACCACCATTTTTTAGGAGGAAAAAATGGCAGTTCCGTTAATCAACCAATCACGAAACTCAGACGCAAGCTTCGGTAGCAGCCGTCCTTCCTCCTCCGTCGAATCCCTCTTTCCTTCGATCTCCTCTACAAAGCTCTGTGTGTGTGTGTGTTTTTATTTTATTTTTTTCTTTAAGATTCAGATTCAAATGTAAGTAGGGAACCGTGAGAAGCAATCTGATCACGGTTCTCAGAACTGTGAAGTCCAACTGCAGTTCGCACGGATCCTTGTTTTTTTCCTATAGTCAAGAACCGCAAAAATGAGCGGTTCGAGGTTTTTCCAGTCGAACTGTACAGTCTAGTCTGGGTTTTAAAACCTTGGAGTAGAATAAATTTAACATAAAATTTGCTCATTTTTAGTCAATTCTACCCTACTCCCCCTCCTTTCCCTCTGGCCATTAATTTGCAGTTCTACCCAAGCCAGAAAGAATCTGCCCACAAGCCTTAACATTTCCTACTCTGATCGAGATCCACATAGACAAATGCGAGTCTCTACAAAATGCTAAAAGTGCAAGTAGCCCATGGCTGAATCTTGAGAGCTCCAGCCCATCATCCTTTCTAGATCAAAACTCAAGACCAAAGCCCTCCAGTTCCTCTGGCCACTATCTCTACTTCTTGTTTTTTTCTTTTTTTCTTTTTTTCCTATGGCCAAGAATCCCTCTCCCTATTGTTGGTTGTTTGTGAGTTGGGGTATTCGGTTGATTTAGGTTTGAGGGTTTGAAAAATGGAATTTTGATTTGGGTTTGGAGTTTAGAAAGAAAAGATTTTTGTTTTGGATTATACGGTTTGTTTCAAAATGGATATATGTGGGTTTATGAGCTAAGTTGTGTTTGTATGTTTACCAGGGCTTGGCTGATGGGTTGTGGAGGAGAGAGAGAATTGAAAGAGGAAGTAGGAGTGTTTTAGTGAGAATAATGAAATTGAGGCAATAGCAAACATTCATATTTGACTCACAGTCAGGGGTACCTGACCAACCAAGTGCCTTTATTTTTATTTTTTTAATCAAATATTTACAATTCAATAGTTAGAGGTGAAGCAATTTGGACCATTATTTTTTTATAACTCGATAGGTGGTGGCTGAAACAATGGTCATATCCGATAGAGACAATGGGAGACGGCAACAAATTGTGCTACCATATATTTTTTCATGCCTAACCCCAAAAATATTGAGACTTAATTTGTCGGATTGCCTGCAGATTTTTGCAACTTTGCACTTCTCTTTGGTTGAAACACAAAACAACCAAAACAAAGCAAATGGAGGTAGGTGATGGCTACCAAATGGAACAGAGTAAGTTCATGGGTGCCCTATCAAACCAACAACCACAGCAAAAGCATGTAGCAAAGACCACTATTCTACTTCCTGAAACAGATTCAAATCCAGCTAACTTTCTCGAAAGGATTCAAATCCTGCTAGTGGGTTCACCCTGCCTCAATTTCTGCCAAACAAACAAAACAACAGACTAAGATTTCCATTAAGTGATTGGAGATGGGCATCAAAAGCTGAGACATCCCCACTTCTATCAATTACTTCACTCTATTGGACCTATATTCAATTCATAAATAATACAACTAAACAGACAATCCCACCATTTGAAGACCATTCTGGGTAAGTTCCAATTCGCATTTCACTCGAAATAGATACTTTCCCATTTCACTCGAAAAATATGTCTCCATTTCACGAGAAAAACATAAAAGATCCTAATTCGCTATCATTGCCAATTAGGTATCAACTCCATTTTTTAGGAATAGCTAGGTAAGCTAAAACTTAATGGGCAGAACTAGCATAGAATCAGCATTTGGTGGATTGATAATGATTCACTGGGTAACACTGACCTAAAATCTTTAGGCAGTCTCAAGCCACTCTACATCTCATTCCAAGAGCAAAACCCATACATGCATATACTTAAAAATTAAGCATAATTTTAGATCTAGTTTCTCTCAGGATACTCTTAACTCTTCTGTGCTCAGTCCTATACCCACTCAGACTCAGGTCATAGCCATAAGGAGCATATGAAATCAAAATACTGAGATTATAATAAAACATCAAATCCCTCAAAATTAATTCAAAATAAATCACTCAAGAGATAGTATCAAATTACCGTGGGCATTACTGTAAGTTGTACAGTTAAAAATTGTTCAAAAATAATCCAGAACAGATCAATGACTATGAGTGAAAAAAGCATGTGCAAGGCATATCAGGAGGCAGTATAAAGCACTCAACATATAACTAGCTCACAATTGATACTACCTGGTCATTCAACATATAACTAGCTCACAATTGATACTATCTGATCATCTGTCAAACCCAAAGATTGGACACAAAGATCGAAGTCTCAAATAATACTTTCAAGAGAATGCAAAGCCTGCAATGATCAAATACTAAACAAAGACAAATCCCAAGAACCATGTGAAAAAATGTTATTAACATTTCCACATAACACTTTGTAGCAATATAAATCAATCCAAATCCCAGAATCAAGTAAAAAAATTTAATAACATTTGCACGAAAACAACATACCAGTAGAGACACATCATCATTGAACAAAGAACAGAGATGATAGTTTACATCAAGCACTATCTCAGAAATTCAACATACCAAAAGAAACAACTATATCATCTATGTTTTTGGTAACCAATTAAAGCAAATTGGTTAACTCCAATTGCCAAGGAGAAATCGAATAAGCAAACCACAAAAATTCTCAATCTTCAAACTATTTATAAAAAATAAAAGACTAACCTTGCCTCCACCAACAACAAAATGCAGAAAATGGAACACAACAAAACAAATTGAAAACAGTAACATCAAGAACACATCAAAATCATATCCAAACAACCAGATTCCAATCTAAACCAGCTCAGACTTAAAAAACCGAGATAGCAAAGTACAATCAACCGTTCACTAGAACCTATATTCGAGGTTATGAAGTAGCTCAAATAAAACAATAAATTTAAGCAAAGCATTCCATGTATTTATCAATCTAAATCGCCAAAAGTCACAATTACCCAGACGCATACCATTACCCAGAAACTAAATTAGCAAAACTAAAATAACCCATTAAATAAAAGCCTGAATTTAAGCAAAGCATTCCATATATTTATCAATCTAAATAACCATAAGTTTTCATTTGAATGAAAGCATACTAATACCCAGATGCCAAAATTCTCAAATTACTCAAAAAACTAAAACAACCCATTAACATAACAGTCTTTAAATACTCAAAAAAACCATATCCTCAGAACAACAAATAGTAAAAAAGAAAAGCAGATAACTTTAGAGCATTCGAAAATGTGAAACCGCCAAAAACCCAGTCTTCAACGGTAAGATTTCTGGAACCTAGCCCTGGCACCACGACCACCAAACTTCTTGGGCTCACAGCGCCTAGGATCAGCAACAAGCAAAGTCCTATCATACCTGACGAGAATGTCCTTGATTTCCTTCTTGCTCTGCTCGTCCACGTACTTCTGGTAAAAAGCAACCAAGGCCTTCGCTATGCTCTGACGAATAGCGTAGATCTGGGAGGTGTGGCCACCGCCCTTGACTCTGATCCGCATGTCGACTCCGGCGAAGCGGTGTCGTCCCAGGAGGAGGATGGGCTCGTAGGCCTTGAACCTTAGGATCTCCGGCTCGACGAGCTCGATGGGGCAGCCGTTGATCTTGATGAGGCCGCGGCCGCGCTTGCAGTAGGTGACTGCCACAGCTGTTTTCTTGCGCCCGAAGCACTGGACTGACTCCACCGCGTTCGGCGTTGCGGCCATTGATGCAGCCATGATGGGCTTTCTGTGTGGTTTTGGGAACAGAGGGTAAACCCTAGCGTGCGGTTTTTGTTGGAGCCTCTTGACTCTTTTGAGAATGAAGGTGAGAGAAATGAAATAAGAGAAAGAGGGGCTTATATATGGATTATGGAGGTGTGCGTTAGGGTTTTTGGGCGATGGGGTTGAATTTACTAAAATGTCCTTGGTTTGTGTCTCTTGTTACTCTCTCAAGCACACGGTGCGTTTAATGGTTGAGACCTCCACTGCCCACCAAATTCAATGTTTTTTCACCTTAAAAGATATTATTTTAAGTATAATACCAAATATGTTGCCAGTATTTTAAATATAATACTTTTTAAATCACAATTTTTATTCTCACTGTTTATATTTATTCAAAATTCATTTTAAATTAACAAATTTTAATTAATGGTAAAAAGTTTTTTGAAGAATTCTGAAAAAAAAAAAAAAAAAAAAGTAATAATAGAAGTTCACAGAGAAGCCTTAATTGAATAAACTTGATACTTAGAGGACTAAAATGAACAAAAGCAAAATTAATAAATTGAAATAAATGCTAGTGAAATTTAGATAATGTGTTATGCATTTTAGCCTTAATTTAATCTTATTTTTAATACAATTGATCTTGAGATTATTATCAAACTAAATAATATATTCAAGTTTTTTTTTTTTTTTTCACTCTGAAAAAATTTGGTTCATTGAAGCTTGTTCATGAGTTATTGATTATAAGTTATACTTGATGATGCAAAGAAAATCAGTAGGTTGGATGCTCCGGACTTCAAAGAACTACTAGTTCTCTCTGCGGCCTGAAAAAGAAAGAAAAGCAAATCAAATGCGACCGGGGCTGCCGGCCAAAAACCCTCCGATGACAAAGTTAGTTTTTCCCTCTATGTTATCTGAGTTCCAACTTTTTTGGAGTAAAAACTGAACATACCTTGGCCTTGTCTGAAACAGCCTTTATATAGTGTTCTTTATAGGCGGTTATCAAAATTGGAACTTCTCCTGGATTCAAGGAGAGGTAGAAATCAAACGTAACTTTCATAACCGTTTGGAAGTTATGTTTTTATTTCACAACGGATAACTGGCGGTTATGCATGGGATAAGGGATTATCACATCTTATTCGGAGATTTTTCTAAGTGTGATACCCTCGTCCTGGAGTTCCTCAGTTGGGTGTGCTTTGGTACACGCGCAGGGGCTGTTTCATCTATCGGGCAAATTCCTTCAAGACGAGGCTGTCGGCACTCTGGACGAGTGCATCACTGGTGGTGCTTACCTCGTCCAGAGTTCTTCCTACCTGGACGAGGTAGCTGAAGGTAGGTCAAGAAGAGTGTTTACAATTCCAAACTGGCCATGGACGACCTTTATGGACGACTTGGAAATAGGCAAAATCAGTACCCCATCAGTTGCCCCCTTGTTTAAGGGTCGTCCAAAGTTTTTCGGTTTTTGGACACACTTCAACATATTATCCCACGTGCCTCAAGGTAGAGGGTGGGGCTTTAACGGCCACCACATTGTGCCACGTGTCATCATTTACTTGGATAACCGTCATGTCGATTTGAGTTTTTGAGGAAGTTGCCACACGGCTCTCCCTGATTGGATATTTCGTTTCAGGCCTTACTTTTCAACGCCTATAAATAGTGGATTTCCTCCCATACCCTCTCCATTTTTCAAATTTCCTTGTTTGACATCTCTCGTCCGTTGCCTCGTCTAGGAGTATTCCAGCGTCCCTAGTTTCCGTCGTCTAGAGCCAGGTATTTTCTCTACGCTCGTCTTTAGGTTTCCCTTACATTTCCACAATGTCCGAGGTTTTTTCTTCGTCTAGCAATAGTGTTAATAGGGAGATAGACGAGTATTGCAACACAACTAGCTATAGTGGTTCTAGTAGTGATAACAGTAGTAGCGGTGGCAATACTACGGACGAGTATATTTCTGAGGTTCCTGGGGTTCCCTTAGAAGTTTTCCAGGAAGAGTTTAGGACGAGAGTGATGTCAGGGTCCAAGGCTGGCCCTTCTAGTGCTCCCTCGTCCACTCAGAAGGACGAGATTGAGATTGTTTACAGCTGTGCTGTAGGGGTCCCGGCTAGGACGGACGAGAGAAAATTAGCATCTCTTCGAAGCTGGTACCAAATTCCAGACGAGCTAAATCCTAGATTGGCCGTCCGTGATGAATGGTGTTGCCAACCTCATTTTGGCATTGGGGTTTACGAAGTCTATCTCCTTGGGGGTCTTAGGCTTCCTTTTAACGCTTTTGCTAGGGAGTTACTTACTAGGTTAGGTATAGGTTTATGTCAGCTAAATCCTAATGCATGGAGACTAGTTGTTTCTATGCAAGTTTTGTGGAGAGAGGTTTTCGAAGGGGATTGTCCTCTTACCGTGGATGAATTCCTTTTTTGTTATAAACCCTCTGAAATTAGTCAATCTCGTGGCTTTTATCAATTCACGGCCAGGAGAAAAGACTGTAGGATAATAAAATCTCTGGTTACCTCAGATAGGAGTTGGAAGACGAAGTTCTTCTTCGTCTCAGGTTTTTGGGCAGGACGCCCTGTTGATGTGAGCAGGGATTCATTTCCTCCATATACAGGGGAGTTAGGGAACCTTCGTCCTGAAGGTATGCTCACCGTTACCGTAGCATCACCTTTATTACATATCTTTCTGGGCTAATCTCTTCGTCCTTGTCTCGCTGAGCAAATTTTATCTAGGACGCGTTCAGAAGGCTCGTCTTTATCCAGAGAGGGACTTCCATTCCTTGGTTACCCTCCAGCGTCTTGCGACTTGGGGACTTGGCCCAGAGCCCTCTCCGGAAGCCTTAGCCCACGAGATCATAGTTCGTCGTCGTGAGTTCTCGTCTTGCATTTCCCCCTTCTTCTTCTCTTTTTTTTTTTTTTGTCGTCTTAGACGCATTTGTTGACTTACTCACCTACATTCATTATTATCATTGTTTATTTCAGGGATGGCTACCCTGAAGGAAAACAAAGGCAAAGGGGTCGCGGACGAACGTGGCAAGCAAGACACAGAGGCTAGGGCTCGTCCTGCTGTGGGCGATAAGAGGAGCCTGTCAAAGGCCATCAATCTTGAAAACCTCCCCAGCCGGAGAGCCAAGCACAGAAAGTCGTCCAAGCCTGGGGTCGTCTCTCCCGTTCCCCCCCGTTCCTCCTCAACCACCGTCCGTCCAGATCTTCGACGTGGAGTCGTCTGAGCCTGCTCCCATTCCACCGTCCAAGACCGGCGTTCCTGCCTCGTCCCAACCTCCTGTTGACGTTGTGCCCAACCTTCTTGAGAGTGAGGGCTTAGCTTGGGAGAGGTTCCAACAGGCAGTGTCTGACGAGGACATGGCTGCATGCTATAATATGTCCCTGAAAGATTTTGAGCACTCGGGTGTCCACGATCTTTTCAAGGTAACTGTTACAAATATGTTCTCGTCATTAGTTTTTTATGCTTGTTTACTTTGCTTGATACAAAAATTCTTATTTGTTTGTGCAGGCCATGTCCAAGTTTATAGCTGCGTCCAGGCAGGCTACTGAGCTGGACAGGACGAGGCTGCTGTTAGAGAGGAGGATCAAGGAGGTCAAAGATGAGTGCAAGGGCTGGGCTGAGACGGCTGCCGAGGCTAAGGACGCGGCCAAAGGTTTGCTGAACCTCGTCGAGGAACTAAAGGCTGATATAGTGGAAAAAGACTCTCGTCTTAACCACTTTCACAGGAAGATCGACGAGCTAAGCAATTCCCTTGTGAGGGCTAAGGACGAGGCCGTGGAGGAATTTAGGGCTTCGAAGCAATTTACTGACCTTCTGGACGCCAACTATGCGGCTGGATTTGAAGACTTTCGCATGGAGGCGAAAGAAAAGTTTCCAGAAGTTGATTTCAGTCCTATCATCCTTCAACTTGGAGGTGCTGCAAGTTCTTTTCTTCAGACCAGCTCTGAGGATGTCAACGTTGAAGATGATGCCTCGACCAAGCCTCCTCAAGACGACCCTGATGCCTGATGCCTTCGTTATTTGAAGATTCTCTTTGTTCAAGTGTTCTTTTTTTTTTTTTTTTTTTTAAATGTATAAGGGTACACTTATCTTGTCTGAAATACTTTTGACGAGTTTATAAACAATTGCCTTTCCAGGCTTATTTCTCAAGGGTTTTTGGACGGTAGTCGTTCACCCTTAATTGTCTAATGAATGTTCATCTTCGCTTTATCATTATTGTTGTTCCATGGACGAGTTTGTGTATTATTTTCTTATTCAATTGCCTTTTAAGCAATGTTCCCAAGTGTTGGGTGATTGTTTACATGATGCCCTTATGGACGACTAGCTTAGGACGATGAAGATCATTTTGCCTGCTTTTTAGGCGATTACTATATCTTCGCGAGTTCACAATCGTCTCGACCATATGCTCGTCGTTGGGATGCATGTGTTAATGCCTACTTTCTTTCTTAGACGGGTAGGCCCTGGCTAAGGAAAGCTTGGACGAGCATGCCTTAGCATTTTTTTCTTTGCTATATCCTCGTTTAAAGGAAAGCTTGGATGAGCATGCCTTAGCATTTTTTTTTCTTTGCTTTATCCTCGTTTAAAGGAAAGCTTGGACGAGCATGCCTTAGCTTTTTTTTTTTTTTTTTTGCTTTATCCTCGTTTAAAGGAAAGCTTAGACAAGTTAGTCTTTGTCCAGAGATTTTACTTGTCTAAGGCTTTTGCCTCGTCCGTGGGTATTATCAGGGAAACTGGAATTCAAATACATAAGAAATCCAAACCATATTATTACATGAACATTGTTCACAAATTTGGCACATGCTTACAAGCTAGTGCCTTATTAGGATACTTAAGTACATAGCATCATCTTTCATAAGCTAGTGCCCTATTAAGTAGTGCAAAAGTTTAAGAACTAGTGCACTTTTATTCATAACACACCATAACAGTAGTAAAAGCAAAAGTAGATATAAACAAACACGCAAATCACAACTGTAATTTTGCCACTGACTTCCCTCGTCCTTGCTCATCACTGATAGTACCTTCGCAGATGTTCCACGTTCCAAGGATGTTCTAACTTCCGCCCATCTAGGGCTTCCAGGTAGTAGGACCCCTGCCTTTTGCAGTTGATTACCCTGTAGGGTCCTTCCCAATTGGGTTCCAGTTTTCCATGAGCTGGGTTCCTGGTCGCCAAGGAGACCCTTTTGAGGACAAGGTCCCCGACACTAAACCGTCTGGGTTTTACCATGGCGTCATGCTGTCTGGCCATAAGATTTTTGTACCTTGCCGTCCTTTGCTCCGCATCCATTCTTACCTCATCAATAAGATCGAGGTCAAGGCGAAGTTGTTCCCCGTTGTCTTTCTCCTGGTACTTCATCACTCGGTGACTTGCCATATGGACCTCCGCTGGTATAACAGCTTCACTCCCATAGGCTAGTTTAAAAGGGATCTCTCCTGTCGGAGTTCGTGCAGTCGTCCTATAGGCCCAAAGAACACCTGACAGCTCGTCTGGCCATATCCCTTTTGCCCCCTCAAGCCGAGTCTTGATGATTTTCAGCAGGGATCGGTTTGCTACTTCTGCTTGCCTATTTGCCTGTGGATGGGAGGGTGAAGAGTAGTGATTCTTGATTCCAAAATGATTGCAAAAGTCCCTGAAGGGTGCGTTGTCAAATTGACGCCCGTTGTCAGATACTAATACCCTGGGTACTCCGAACCTGCATAGGATATTCTTCCATACGAAATTTTTCACGTTCTGCTGAGTGATTGCTGCAAGAGGCTCGGCTTCTACTCACTTGGTAAAGTAATCTATACCTACCACCAAAAATTTCATCTGCCGGATTCCTACGGGGAAAGGACCCAGGATATCCAGGCCCCACTGTGCAAAGGGCCATGGGGCCGTCATTGGGGTCTGGTATTCTGACGGCTGTCTAGGCACATTGCTATAACGCTGACATTGGTCACATACCTTGACATAGGCTTTAGCGTCTGCCTGCATTGTTGGCCAATAGTAGCCGGCACGGACGACCTTATGGACAAGGGACCTTGCCCCTGAATGATTTCCACACGATCCTTCATGAACTTCCCTTAGAACATAGTTTGACTCGTCAGGAGCCAAGCATCTTAAGTAGGGTTGGGAAAAGCCTCGCTTGTACAACACTTCATTAATGAGGATATACTTGGCCGACCTGACCCTTAACTTTCTCGCCTTATCCTTGTCCTCTGGAAGCCTCCCATCCTTAAGGTAAATTATTATCGGACTCATCCAATTCTCTCCTCCTCCTATCTGCTGTATGTCAGGGATGTCTATGCTCGGCATGTACTGGATGTCGTCGAACTCGTCTATGACCCCTGCCGAGGCGGCTTTCGCCAAGGCGTCTGCTTCCGCATTCTTCTCCCTGGGAAGTTGAATAAAACTTATGGCTGAAAATTTTCGGGCGAGGCGTTTCACTTTGTTAAGGTACTTCTTCATTCGATCCTCCTTGACATCACACATCCCATTTACTTGGTTGATGACCAGTTGAGAGTCTCCTCTGATTGTTAACGACTCCGCCCCTAAGGACTTGGCCAATTCCAACCCCTTGAGTAGAGCCTCGTACTCAGCCTCGTTGTTGGTAGTTGGATACTGCAGACGGACCGCGTACTCCAACTTGTCACCCTCAGGGGACTTCAGTACAATTCCAACCCCTCCTGCATACAGTGTGGACGATCCGTCTACATTTACCACCCACATTTCATTTCCTTCGTCCTTGTTCAGGTCATCCTGACTGGGGGTGAATTCTGCAATGAAATCTGCCAACGCTTACGCTTTTATTGTGCTCCTCGGAGGTACCTGACATCGAACTCGCTGAGCTCAACGGCCCACTGTACTAGCCGTCCAGCGGCTTCCAACCTGCTCATCGCCTTTTTTATGGGATGGTCTGTTAGGACGTTGATGACGTGTGCCTGAAAATAATGTCTCAGCTTCTTGGAAGTCGTGACTAATGCGAAGGCTAGTTTCTCCATCATCGGGTATCGTCCTTCTGCCCCTCTCATCGCGTGGCTTGTATAATAGACCGGCTTCTGGACTCTCCCTTCTTCTCTGACCAACGCTGAGCTTACTGCGTGTGGGGACACTGCCAAGTACAAGTACAACTCTTTCCCAAGTACAGACGGACTCAACAACGGGGCCGTCATTAGATACGTCTTCAACTCTTGGAAGGCCTTTTGACACTCGTTCGTCCATTCAAAAGCCTTCCTAAGGACTTTAAAGAAAGGTAAACATTTGTCAGTAGCTTTCGATACAAACCTGTTGAGGGCGGCGACTCGTCCAGTAAGAGACTGGACTTCCTTGATATTTCTCGGTGGCTCCATGTTCAGTATCGCCTGGATTTTATCCGGATTCGCCTCAATTCCCCTGTGCGACACCATAAACCCCAAGAACTTACCCGATGAAACCCCGAAAGCACACTTGCTCGGATTTAACTTCATGTGGTACCGTCGCAACGTATCAAAAGTCTCTTGAAGGTCGTCAAGATGTTTATCCTCGTCCTAGCTCTTCACCAGCATGTCGTCCACATAAACCTCCACATTTCGCCCGATTTGAGGACGGAACATATGGTTAACCAGCCTTTGGTAAGTCGCCCCTGCGTTCTTCAAACCGAAGGGCATAACCTTGTAGCAATACAACCCTTGGCTCGTGACGAATGAGGTCTTCTCCTAATCTGCTTCATTCATCTGAATCTGGTTATACCTTGAGAAAGCGTCCATGAAGCTAAGTATCCTGTGACCTGCCGTCGAGTCCACTAACTGGTCAATGCGCGGCAATGGGTAGCTATCCTTGGGGCAAGCTTTGTTGAGATCAGTGAAGTCCACGCACATCCGCCACTTGCCATTGACTTTCTTGACCATGACTACGTTCGCCAACCAGTCTGGGTAATGAACTTCTCGGATAAACTTCGCGGCGACCAACTTCTGCACTTCTTCCCTAATGGCATTGTCTCGCTCGGGAGCAAAAACTCTTCTCTTCTGACGCACTGGTTTCGAATAGGGACACACGTTCAGGCTGTGGGTAATGACGCTCGGATCAATGCCAGGCATGTCCTTATGACTCCATGCAAAGACATCGAGGTTTTTCTTCAGAAACCGAACCAAAGCGTGCTTTGCCCCCTCTTCCATGCTTGCCCCAACTCTGGTAGACTTCTCGGGCTGGTCATCGTCCAAAGGGACGTCCTCTAATGCTTCAGTGGGCTCAGCCACGACCCTTCTTCCGTCTATACTCATCGCCTGCATGTGCTCGTCCATGGCCAGCATGGCTAAGTAGCATTCTCTGGCAACCAGCTGGTCTCCTTGTACCTGGCCTACTCCGTGCTCGGTCGGGAATTTGATGGACAGGTGGTAGGTAGAGGTTACCGCCTTCCAGCTGTTCAAAGTTGGCCTTCCAATAATTGCATTGTATGACGATGCACAATCAACAACAAGGAAATTCACCTCCTTGGTTATCTGCTGCGGATACGTCCCGACGACCACCGGCAACGTGATGGTGCCCACAGGTTGCACCTTCATTCCTCCGAATCCCACCAATGGTGAGTTCACTGGTCGAAGCCGATCTCGTCCTAGCTTCATTTGTTGGAACGCGGCGTAGTAGAGAATGTTTGCAGAGCTGCCATTGTCTATCAATACCCTCCTGGTCGTGTAGTCAGAAATGAGTAGGGTGATGACTATCGCGTCATCGTGTGGGTGGTGAATTCGTCCTGCCTCCTCGTCCGTGAAAGTAACAGCCTGTTGGTCTACCTCCCTCGTCTTAGGAGGTCGTCCAGACTGTTGGATGTTCTGCACCACCCTCAGGTATGTCTTCCTTGATTTGGACGACTGCGCCGTCGAGCTTCCTCCTATAATTACCCTTATTTCTCCTAGTGGGGGGCGTGATGATTCTTCCACCTTGGCCTTCATTTTCTCATCTCTCTAGTCTCGTCCAAGGAAGTTCCTCAATTTTTCCTGTCTAATGAGATTTTCTATCTGCTGCTTCAAGTCAAAGCACTCGTCTGTATCATGCCCATAGTCCCTGTGAAAACGGTAGTACTTGCTCCTATTACGCTTGTTGGGGTCTCCCTTCAATTTGTCCGGCCACTTCAAGGACGGATCATCCTTGATCTGCATAAGAACCTGCTATAATGGCATAGTCAGGGGCGTGTATTGCTGATTCCTTGCAGAGGAACTGGCCTTCTTACCATCCTTATCTTTTCTCTCGTCTACCCGAACTTTCTTCGGATGAGGTCCCTGGTCCGGGTAGCGATGGTGGCCCACTTCCGAGCGCTCTGCCCTTTTTATTTTCTTGGCTATGATGGCGTCTTCAGCATTCATAAAATTCTGGGCCGAATGGACAAGCTCGGCCATAATTTGTGGTTCCTGCTCGTAGAGCTTATGAATGAACAAGTCAGAATTGACCCCATTGTGGAAAGCGGCCAGCAATAGCTTGTCATCCATCTCGTCCACCGTTAAGGCTTCTCTGTTAAACCGGGTGATAAAAGATCGCAAACTCTCATTGTCCCCTTGCTCTATAGTCAGCAGGCTGGAGGAGGAACGTTTGTGACGCTGTCCTCCAATGAAGTTGTTGACAAACAGCTTACTCAGTTCTTCAAATGATCCCACTGAGTTTGGGGGGATCTTACTGAACCACACTCGCGCTGGTCCCTTGAGTGTGGTGGGAAAAGCTCTGCACATGATCTCGTCTGGGACCCCCTGCAGGTGCATGGTCGTCTTGAAAGTTGCAATGTGATCGCAAGGGTCACGATTTCCATCGTACGAGTCTAAAGAAGGCATTTTGAATTTCGGGGGTAGAGGGTGACTGTTGATGGAAGCTGTGAAAGGGGAGTCCGTTCGGTGGACCATATCATCTACTGGGTTTGCTCGCCTCATTTTTTCCCTCATTTCATCCATGGCTTTTCTCATCTGGTCCATTTCTTTTTCCAAGTGCGGCACCCTTCTTGAAGCGGTACCCCTTGTTTGATCTTCGGACTCTACATTTTCCCTTCCTCCTTCCTGACTTGGGGCCCTTCCCTCCATGTGTCCTTGACGCTGCCTCCTGAGGTTGATCTCCCTATTCAACTCCTGGTTCTGACGTGTCAGTTCTGCCGTGTCAGTTCTGCCATAGCGGCAGCCATGGATTGTATGTGCTGAATAGAAGGCGGTTGCATTACAGGTGCCGATCTGTGATCGCGAAAGGGATTGCTGGAAGCATCCCTACTCTCCTGGTGGCCTGGGCTGGTAGCCCTTGATCTTGTTCGAACCATTCAGCCTTTTGTCTGGGATAGAATAACTCTTCCCCACAGACGGCGTCAACTGATGATGCAAAGAAGATCAGTAGGCTAGATGCTCCGGACTTCAAAGAACTACTGGTTCTCTCTGCGGCCTGAAAAAGAAAGAAAAGCGAATCAAAGGCGACCGGGGCTGCCGGCCAAAAACCCTCCGATGGCAAAGTTAGTTTTTCCCTCTATGTTATTTGAGTTCCAACTTTTTTGGGGTAAAAACTGAACATACCTTGGCCTTGTCTGAAACAGCCTTTATATAGTGTTCTTATAGGCGGTTATCAAAATTGGAACTTCTCCTGGATTCAAGGAGAGGTAGAAATCAAACGTAACTTTCATAACCGTTTGGAAGTTATGTTTTTGTTTCACAACGGATAACTGGCGGTTATGCGTGGGATAAGGGATTATCACATCTTATTCGGAGATTTTCCTAAGTGTGATACCCTCGTCCTGGAGTTCCTCAGTTGGGTGTGCTTTGGTACACGCGCAGGGGCTGTTTCATCTATCGGGCAAATTCCTTCAAGACGAGGCTGTCGACACTCTGGACGAGTGCATCACTGGTGGTGTTTACCTCGTCCAGAGTTCTTCCTACCTGGACGAGGTAGCTGAAGGTAGGTCAAGAAGGGTGTTTACAATTCCAAACTGGCCATGGACGACCTTTATGGACGACTTGGAGATAGGCAAAATCAGTACCCCATCAATACTTATTTCATATAAAGTAAACATTGTGAATAACTAAAATATATTTGAAATTACATAATTTTAGTTAATTAGATAAGATGAATTTGATTCATGAACTTGTAAAAATTAAATTTATCAATCGATTATTTTTATTACAACATGAACTATTTGTATATTAGTAATGCATTACAAATAATAATTTGAACTATTATGAATTTATTTATATACTTACACAGCCAATCTCAGGTATATATAAGTATAATTTACATATGAAAAATATAAACATGCAATACATTATGTATATTTAAATTGAGTCTCGTACCCACGAGTTTGCTCACAAAAATATTATTATGCTTGAGATATTCTAGTCTAATAGTTGAGCTTAAAATTAGCTTTCAACCTGGCTCATTTGAATGAACAAATTTTTTCATGAGCTTCATTTACACATTTGCCTCCATGTTGCTTAATTTACTTATGAACTTGTGATTCTATGATTGCCCTATATCTTCTTTTCTTTTTTTCCTTTTTTTTAGAATAATGATAATTTTTGCTCTTTCAACTGGGTTTGTGGAATTTAAAAAATAAGTTTAAATTTAATAAAAATGTGGTATAAAACCAAATATTTACACCCTCCAAGAATATTCTGCCACATCAAATGTTCTTAACTTTAGCAATAGACACTTTCATACACAATTTAACTCTATAAACAAAATCAATTTTTTAAATTATACAAATTTAAAATTTATAAAAAATAAAAATAATAAAATAATAAAATAAAAAACCAAAACCACCGTCCGAGCACTGCCTGGTTTCAACCCATCACCAAAACACTTGTAAAGGTTTATTTTAATTTATTTCAACTTTGTTCGGAGAATAGAATTGTGTGTGAAGGTAACTATTTTTCTTGACTTAAAAAATATAATGTGGCAGAAAATTAGATTTAGGCTTGGTTCATTTGTTGTGTAAAGAAATATATAATTAATAAATTCTCAAGCTTCATTTACATTCCTACCTCCATATTGATTGATTTGGACTTTTTTTTTTTTTGGAGGAAATGATTGATTTAGTCGTGATTATGTGATTTTCGTCTTCTTTTTTTTTTTCTATTTTTTATTAAATAATAACTTTTGTTTTTTATTTGGTTTGTGGAATTCCAAGAATAGTAATCTATTTTTTTTTAAGGTAAGACTTAAATACAATACTTAGATGTTGTTGCTTAAGTTCACCTTTTAAGATTCTGCAATGTGGATTTTTCTTCATAGGATAGAAGTGTATTTTTTAGTTAAGTAACTACATTGCTGAATCTTAAAAAGAAAACTTAAGGAATAGCATCTAATATATTGTATCTAAATTTTTTCCTTTTTTAATATAAAATTAAGCAAATAATCACATATTGACATTTTGTAAGAAATAAAAACAACTTTAGTCTTATATATAAACAAATCAAATTTAGTGTCTATTTGGAACAACTTATTTAGTTGAAATTGAAATTTTTTTACTAAAAGTATAGAAAAATGTTAAAAAATAAGCTGAATAGTATAGTGGGACTCAAAAATAGTATAAAAAAGTATAATGAGACTCATAAATAGTAGCAAAAATAATCTGAAAGTGGAAATAAGTAGAAAAATTCAGCTCATTCCAAACGTACACTTAGTCTACATGCCAATATGGATGCTTTTTTATTTTTCTAGAAACACACCATTAAGGACACTAATATTCTTTTCTCAACAACCAACAAAAAACAAAAAAAAAGAAGAGGGGGGGGGGGGGGACACTTGTATGTCATTCAAGTGGGTTCATTTATATATATATATATATATATATATATATATATATATATATATATATATATATATATATATTTTTTTTTTTTTTTTTTTTTAAATGACTGACTTAACAATATGCTTTAGTAACTAGTAAGAGCATTAGCAATGACATTGTTAAAAGTGCTAAAAATTTATTGGATGAATTCCACAAACCTCCCTTGACGTTTGAGGTAATGCCAATAAGGTCCACAACAATTAAAAAAGTGACCATCCTAATCCAATGACCAAACTATTATACAAACGTTGTTGCTTTTTTTTCTTCTTTCTTCTTTGTTCTTTCCTTTTTCTTCCTCTAACCCAAAATAACCTCTCTCTTTATCTTCCTCTAACCATCTCAGTCCATAACCTCTGACCAAACCAAGCAACCCCAGCCACTAGACCTGACCCGCCACCACTTCAAATTAACCATCTTGCGTTCAAATCCAGCGACAATCAGCCCTCCTTCGCTCAGATTTGACGACAATTTTTCTTAGATATACTTAGATCTAGTGATTTTGGCTCAAATCCGAAGATATTTTGCAAAAATTTGCTTAGATCTGGTAACTTTGGCTTAGATCCGACAATGTTTAAGCTTAGGAGATTGGGGGTCGCTAGCTTTTGTGGGTTTTGCTGGGTCGGTGGTCAAGTGTCGGTGATCGTTGGCTTTGTTGGTTCTGTTCTTTAATTTTTTCTTATTCTTGGAATTAAAGAAAGGGAAGAAAGAAGACTCAAGAGATCGAGGGGTGAGAGAAAGGACAAACTGTATGTAACGGTGTTACAAACTGTTTGGGAATAAGGACAAAAATGGTCACTTTTTAAATATTGTCGACTTTATTGGCATTAGCCCAAACCTCAAGGGAGGTTTGTGGAATTTTCCCAAATCGATCTTACACCCCAAACACCAAAATAAAACTAACATCTGGGTTGCCATTGCTTACAAATTTTAGTTGTTTACTACAGTAAGTTCTTAAATTTAGAAATCATTGTGATTGAATTGTAAACTTAAATCCCCTTATTTAACTCTCTCTCTCTCTCTCTCTCCCTCTCTCTCTCTCTCTCTCTATATATATATATATATATATTAGATTGATGATGAATTTGTTGATGATGTTGGGTTTTGAGATCATGGTTTTGCTAATTAGTGGTGGGTTTTGAAGTCATAAAAAGAAATAATAAGGGTTAAAGTTTCAAATCTCATGTTGTCTTGGAAGGGATGTCATGGTTGGAGTTATTAGTGTAGAGTGAGGGTTTTTTTTTTTTTTTTTTTTTTTGTGTAGAATTTTGAAGAAAAGTGTAGGAAATAAAGCATTTTGAGTCCTTGTTCTAACTTAAAGCTTTAACAACCATGACAAATTGACAACGTCTTAAAAAGTTCTTGTTTTTAACTTAAAGTTGCATTTCGAATGAGCTTTTTTATTGGCAAATTTTCATTGGTTATTGTGGGGGGTAAAAGGACCCTGATGGGGATGTGGGCCTTTGGGCCATGCTAAAGAAGACCGACCTGCTCTTAGGTTTAGAATTTGTTAGTACTACGGGTCGGCCCATACGCCGAGGATCCGAGGATCCAGCCGAGGGGGAATTTCTCCTCGGAAGGACACTGGAGAACCAGGGACTTCATGGTAAAGGTTAGGGAATGACACGGTCAAGACCAATGGTTAAAAGGGGTGAACCCTTGAATGTCCTGGAAGCACCGATGTTAGAGAAATACCAAAGATAAAGGCTGCCACCTCCACATTAAAGACCCTGCACCTACCACCCTGGCCGCATTAATGGGGAAGTGACACCTGAACAGTGGAAGGGAAACTTCTGGTTACTATTCAAAGGCACTGAGAAAAGAAATATCTAGGCTAAGGGGGAGTGGGGGCAACACGTGTACAAAGTATCAAAAAGAGGAGTATTTAAGGAGCAACCTAGAACAGGAAGAGGGATCCCCTTTTTTGTAATCAAGAGAAAAAAGAGAAAGAGATAATATAAGAACAGCTCTCGGCTTGCGTCCGAGCAGGTTGATTTACAATATTCCTTGTTGTTTTCAAGTGTTAGCAATCTTTGACTTGTCATTTAATCCTTAGTCAATTCTAACCTGGGTTTCAAGCCCACACTCTACAAATTCATATTGTTTAAGGCTCATTGGGCCTGAGCCCGTAATTGTTCTTGGGGCCAGGTGCAATTGTGCGCTTACAGTTATATATAATTAATCATTGATATTTTGTATTAAACTTTAACTTTGATAAATACAATCAAAGAGAAATTCACATGATTCTTGAGCAAATATCAATTAATTGTGCTCTTAAGGGTATTTGTCCGCAGCTTGTGAGCAAATACCATCTCAAGAAAAAAGATTGATTTGTGATTAAAAAAAAAATCAGTTAATTCATTTCATGTCAGTGGTGGAGCCACATTGAGACTAAGGGGGGCCTTGTCCCCCCCCAACCCCAAATTTTTTATAAAAATTGTAGTGTGTGTATATATATATATATATTTGGTATGAATTATGTGGGGAGTAAAAGGACCCAAGTGGGCATCTGGGCCTTTGGGCTCTAATAAGGAGGGTCGATCTGTTCTTGAACTAAGAATTTGTTAGTACTGCGAATTGGCCCACATGTTGAGGGTCCGAGGATGCAGCCGAGGGTGAGTTTCTCCTCGGACAGACCCAAGAGAACTCGGGAATTCACTACGAAGGTCAAGGCAGAACTCTGGAAAGACTGTTGGTTAAGAGGGGGAAGCCCTGAACCTACTAGATACACTGATGTTAGAAAAGTATCATGAGCCAAGGCTGTCACCTCCACATTAAAGACTCTACACCTATCTCCCTGGCCGCATTAATGGGGAAGTGACCCCTGAACAGTAGGGATGAAACTTTTGGTCACTATTCAAAGGCATTAAGGGAAGAAATATCTAGGGGGAAGGGGTTTGAGCAACACGTGGATAAAGCATCAGAAAATGAAGTATTTAAGGGGAGTGAAGGTTAAAGAAAAGGGGATCAGTCTGTAACTAAGAAAGAAATTAAGAATTGTAATCTTTAAGAAAGAAAGAGAAATAATACAGAAGTAATCCTCGGCTCACGTCCGAGGAGGTCCGTCGGCAATTATCATTCGTTATTTATAAGTGTTTACACACCAAAGCCTGTTATCAAATTCTCAGTACCTTTAATCTAGATTTCAAGCCCACGCTCTACAAATTTTATTGTTTAAGGCTCATTGGGCCTGAGCCAATAAATTTCTTTGGGTGCAGGTGCAATTGTGCACTTACAATTGGCGCCGTCTGTGGGAATCTAGTCTTAAAAGAGCTGGGATACTATGGCAAGCGTAGGCTTACACCATGCAGAGTCTCAAGGATCACAACCGGAGGATCTTTTCGAGCGTCTAGAGCGTCAAAGGGATCGTGAAAGAAGTGTCCATACGAAATACCCTAGGGCTAGCCATATTCATGGCGGGGGCAGCGCCACCCATGAGGATGGTGCTAAAGCCATACAGAAGGAGATTAATCGTTTGAAAAGAAAACTGCGCCGCGCCAGACGTAAGCCTTCATCGTCCTCGTCTAATCCCTCTTCGGAGGAGGTCCGGGGAGGTAGTTACAGCTCGAGGTCATGCTCACCCCCCAGCACAATGTCCTCTTGTGAGGAGGACGACCCGCCAGCTTGCAGACACAAGAAACTTCCTTCTAGGGGCTTGGGAAACGATGCTATGAGTCGGGCGTTGCACCAACTCTCCAAATCTCCATTTTCAAGAAGGATTGAGAAAGGGAGGCTTCCCAAGAGGTTTACCCAGCCCACCTTTACCATCTATAATGGCCGGACTGATCCAGTGGAGCACGTAAGTCACTTTAACCAGAGGATGGCGGTGCACTCTCATAACGAGACCCTGATGTGTAAAATTTTGCCCTCTAGCTTGGGACCTGTTGCTATGAGGTGGTTCAACGGCCTTAAATCGGGGTCTATAGGTTCGTTCAGGGAGCTTACTAGAGCATTCGTTTCGCGGTTTATCATTTGTAGCAGAGTGCCTCGGCCATTGGACTCGCTGTTATCCATGACCATGAGGGAAGGGGAGACGTTGAAAGCATATTCCGATCGGTACTGGGAGATGTTTAACGAGATAGATGGTGATTTTGATGAGGTGGCGCTCAACACCTTTAAGGTAGGTCTTCCTACTGATCACGATTTGAGGAAGTCCTTGACCAAAAAACCTGTCCGCAGCGTGCGTCGCCTCATGGATCGTATTGATGATTACAAAAGAGTAGAGGAAGACCAGCAACAAGGAAAGGGTAAGGAGAAGGTTATCCTGCAGGAGAGAAGGGATTTCAGGTCGGACAGATACCACAACAACAAGCTGAGGAGAGATTACATTGGGCAGTCCGGCTCGGTAGTACCTCAGGCTGTGAACACTGTGTTCCGAGAACCAATACACCAATTATTGGAGAAAGTTCGTAAGGAGCCCTTCTTCAGATGGCCTAGTAAGATGGCAGGAGACCCCGCGAAGAGGAATCAGAATCTCTTTTGTCAGTACCATCAGGACGTGGGCCACACTACCGAGAACTGTCGGACCCTTTGGAACCACTTGGAGCAGCTTGTCAGTGAAGGAAAACTGAAGCAGCACCTATGTCAACCTAAAGGACAGGGCAGTCAATCTGGATCAAACAATCAGAAGAATAATCCATCTCGGCCGGCATTGGGAACAATTAACGTTATTTTTGCTACACCTGGCAGGACCGGCTCAGGTCCCACTAGGGTGATGGCGGTTTCCCATTCTCAGGTCGAAGAGGCAGGCTGCAGGCCGAAGAAGTTGAAGGTGACTTTACCCGTCTTGGGATTTTTGGAAGAGGATAAGGTTGGTACCATTCAACTTCATGACGATGCTCTTATGGTCACCCTCAGGATAGGGAATTATGATGTAAAGAGGGTGATGATCGATCAGGGCAGCGGTGCAGATATCATGTACCCTGATTTATTTAAGGGGCTGAGGTTGAAGCTGAAAGATCTTACTCCTTATGACTCGCCACTCATAAGCTTTGAAGGAAAGGTCATTGTGCCGAAGGGACAGATTCGCTTGCCCGTTCAATCCGGCTCAGAAACGGTTGAGGTGGATTTCATCGTGGTTGACGCGTTCTCCCCATATACAGCCATCCTCGCCAGGCCATGGCTGCACGCTCTAGGAGCCGTCTCCTCTACCTTGCATGTTAAGGTTAAGTTCCCCTCAGGGGAATATGTTGAAGAGATCCTCGGCAGCCAATCGGTGGCCAGGCAATGCATATCGGCCGCAGTGCTTCGTCAGACAGAAGCCGAGTCATCGGCTTTGTTCATCCAAGACTCATAGCAATTAACAGCTCTGGATGCACCTGGAGCGGCGACAGGAGAGGAGGCTGTTTGTGAGGAGTTAGAGAAGTTTTTGATAGCGGATGACCCATAGAGGTTCTTCCAAGTTGGCATACGTTTGCCGCACCAGGAGAAGATGGAGTTGTTGGAGTTTCTGAAAGGTAATATTGATGTTTTTGCGTGGGACCCTTATGAGGCTCTAGGCGTAGATCCGAGCTTCATTTGTCATCATTTAAATGTAAACCTCGCCATTGTTCCGAGAAGGCAGCCACCTCGGCGTTCTTCCAAAGAACATTCCGAGGCTGTCAAGGAGGAGGTGCTCAAACTCAAGAGGGCTGGGGCTATTAAAGAAGTTTTCTACCCCGAATGGTTGGCGCATACGGTTGTGGTCAAAAAGAAGAATGGAACGTGGAGAGTATGTGTGGACTTCACGGATTTGAACAAGGCCTGCCCCAAGGATTCATTCCCAATGCCGCGTATTGATCAGCTTGTGGACGCCACTGTCGGACATCCTCATATGAGTTTTTTGGATGCCTTCCAGGGTTACCATCAGATTCCATTGGCATTGGAGGACCAAGAGAAGACTGCTTTTATTACTCCAACAGGGAACTACCACTATAAGGTCATGCCGTTCGGGTTGAAGAATGCTGGGGCTACCTACCAAAGAATGATGACCAGAATGTTCGAACAGCAATTAGGGAAGACCATTGAGGTGTATGTGGATGATATGGTGGTGAAGAGTAAAACAATACCTTCACACGTTAAAGATTTGGCTGACACCTTCCAGGTGCTGAGAAAGTACAAGTTGCGCCTTAATGCCTCAAAGTGCTCTTTTGGCGTGGGATCTGGAAAGTTCTTGGGATATATGATTACTCATAGAGGCATAGAGGTAAACCCAGCGCAGGTCAAGGCTATTCAGAATTTGCAGCCGCCTCGAAACCCAAAAGAAATCCAGAAATTGACCGGAATGATTGCCGCACTGAGCAGATTTATCTCTCGGTCAGCTGACCGGTGCCGTCCTTTCTTCCAGTTGTTGAATAAATGGAAGGGGTTTCAATGGACCGAGGACTGTGTGTTAGCCTTCCAACAGCTTAAGAAATATCTTTCTCGGCCACCCATTTTGTCTCGCCCCGAGGCGGACGAGGTTTTGTTTGCTTATCTGGCAGTGGCCGTCCACGCGGTCAGCCTGGTCCTTATAAGAGATGAAAGCGGGGTGCAAAGACCGGTCTACTACGTTAGTAAGTCTTTGAATGAGGCCGAGGTGCGCTATCTACTCTTGGAGAAAGCACTTCTGGCCATAGTTCATGCCACGCGCAAGCTTCCTCATTATTTTCAGTCTCACACTGTGGTGGTTCTGACCCAATTGCCTCTCAAGGCGGTGTTACGCAGCGCCGATTACTCTGGTAGGGTGGCAAAGTGGGGAACTATTTTGGGAGCCTTTGACGTTAAATACAGGCCTCGCACCTCCGTGAAGGGCCAGGTCCTTGCTGACTTGGTGGCAGAGTTTACTGAGCCATTGCTAGAAGAAACTTTGAAAGAAGCACACATGGATGGAAAATCAGTTGGTGTGATCACAGCAGCAACACCTCCAACTTGGAAAATGTATATGGATGGGGCAGCTAATCAGAGAGGGTCTGGTGTCGGACTTGTCCTGGTATCCCTTGAGGGAATTGTCTTCGAAAAATCTCTAAGGCTATCATTCTCGGCTACTAATAATGAAGCCGAGTACGAAGCAGTCTTGGTGGGCATGAACATGGTACATAGGATGGGTGGAAAGGAAGTTCATGCGTTCTCGGACTCTCAGCTAGTGGTCGGCCAGGTCACGGGGACCATGGAGGCTAGGGACCCAAGAATGCAGGAATATTTGGCCCAGGTCAAGCGTCAGCAAGCTGAATTTGACTCCTTCGTCTTAGCTCACATTTGTAGGAGTGGAAACACCCATGCAGATTCTTTGGCCACATTGGCAACGTCTTCGGCTCAGAATTTGCCCAGGATTATTCTTGTAGAGGATTTGCTAGAGCCAACTCTTACCGCTGTCAATGCGGCCCGCATCCATCTAATAAGGCCTGGACCTAGTTGGATTGACCCGGTCATATCTTTTCTTAAGAACGACATTCTTCCTAAAGACAAGTCTGAAGCAGATAAGATATGTCGAAAGGCACCACGTTTCTGGTTGTCCGAGGACCAAAAACTATATAAACGATCCTTCTCAGGACCGTACTTGTTGTGTGTGCACCCTGAATCAACGGAAGCACTTCTGGAAGAACTGCATGAAGGGATTTGTGGGAGCCACACCGGGGGAAGGTCTTTAGCCCATAGAGCTCTGACTCAGGGTTATTGGTAGCCCAATATGCAAAGGGAGGATCAGGACTATGCCAGAAAGTGCGACCAATGCCAGAGGTTCGCCCCTAATATTCATCAACCTGGAGGGGTTCTAAATCCTCTCTCCAGTCCCTGGCCTTTTGCGCAATGGGCATTGGACATCGTGGGGCCATTTTCGAGGGCTGTAGGAAACAAAAGATAGCTGCTCGTGGGGACGGACTACTTCACTAAATGGGTTGAGGCCGAGCCCTTAGCAAATATCAGAGACGTTGATTCCAAGAAGTTTGTTTGGAAACATTGTCACTAGATTCGGAATACCACATATGCTTATTTCAGACAACGACGTTCAATTTGACAGCAAGGCTTTTAGGAAATATTGTGATGATATGGGCATCATAAATAAGTATTCCACCCCAGCTTATCCTCAGGAAAATGGGCAAGCCGAGGCCGTTAACAAGGTCATAGTCAGTGGACTCAAGAAAAGGTTGGACGATGCGAAAGGCAGGTGGGTAGAAGAACTCCCACATGTTCTGTGGACGTATCGGACTACACCGCGCAGGTCCACGGGAGAAACGCCATTCTCTATGACTTATGGAGCCAAGGCGGTGATACCTCTGGAATCAGGTTTTCCCACCCTGAAGACGAGTTCTTTTAGCCCGGAGAATAACGATGGCCTCTTGGAGAAAGGTCTTGATTTAATTGAGGAACGGCGCGAGGCAACTATGGTCCAAATGGCTTATTATCAACAGAAGCTTAAACGGGGATATGATGCCCACGTGAAGCTAAGGCCACTCGCACCTGGGGATCTTGTACTAAGAAAAGTTGTGGGCACCGCTAAGAACTCGGCTTGGGGTAAGCTAGGACCGAACTGGGAAGGTCCCTATCGCATTGTTTCAGTAGCTGGCATAGGGTCGTATCGTTTAGCTGATCTAGATGAAAGAATTGTACCACGCCCCTGGAATGTAAATAACCTTCGAAGGTATTATTATTAATAAAATGTGCTTTTGTTAGTTACCAGTTCAAAGTTATAAATACTTCGGGGGCTTACTGTTACTATTCTTAAGTGTCAAATAGAAACTTGGTTAAGTATGGTCCTCGGACCACAAACCTTGTGGAAATTGATATCTAATCATTTGTTAAACAGAACCTTAGTTATGCCGGGTCCTCGGACCTTCTACTTTGGAAAAATTAACATTTGAAGTTACTATTCTTAAGTGTCAAACAGAAACTTGGTTAAGTATGGTCCTCGGACCACAAACCTTGTGAAAATTGATATCTTATTATTTGTTAAACAGAACCTAAGTTATGCCGGGTCCTCGGACCTTCTACTTTGGGAAAATTAACATTTGAAGTTACTATTCTTAAGTGTCAAACAGAAACTTGGTTAAGTATGGTCCTCGGACCACAAACCTTGTGGAAATTGATATCTTATCATTTGTTAAACAGAACCTTAGTTATGTCGGGTCCTCGGACCTCCTACTTTGGGAAAATTAACATTTGAAGTTACTATTCTTAAGTGTCAAACAGAAACTTGGTTAAGTATGGTCCTCGGACCACAAACCTTGTGGAAATTGATATCTTATCATTTGTTAAACAGAACCTTAGTTATGTCGGGTCCTCGGACCTCCTACTTTGGAAAAATTAACATTTGAAGTTACTATTCTTAAGTGTCAAACAGAAACTTGGTTAAGTATGGTCCTCAGACCACAAACCTTGTGGAAATTGATATCTTATTATTTGTTAAACAGAACCTAAGTTATGCCGGGTCCTCGGACCTTCTACTTTGGGAAAATTAACATTTGAAGTTACTATTCTTAAGTGTCAAACAGAAACTTGGTTAAGTATGGTCCTCAGATCACAAACCTTGTGGAAATTAATATCTTAGTCATTGTTCTTATTCTTATCACATACTTTGTAGAAATCAGTATCTTACCATTCATTAACTTAGATCTTAAGTTCTATATCTTTAAGTGTTAAACAAATTTTTGTAAGGAATAGCCTTCGGACCTTACATCCTACTGAAAGTAATACCTCAAATTACAAAAGTTTAACCATCATATGAGTTTTTTAACTAAGGCATTGTTTAATATCCAAACTAAGTTAATCTCTACCAGGTTCTTAAATGTTCTACTTTGCAAAGCAAATATGCGCATGGCTGTTTGGAGGTTATAATTGTGCAACTCCTAGAGTTAGATTTGTTTATTCTGTTCTTCCTTTAACTATGTATTAGTGAGAACTTTCATGACAAGCACAAAAAAAACAAAGTAAAACAAATACAACATAAGTGAAAGTTGAATAAAATTGTTCTTCATTAATTATATACATCATCAAAAAGAAAGGGAGTACATGAAAGTCCTATGCTAGGTCCTAAGCTTGGGTAGGGGGGTCTTGGAGGGAGCTACTACCAGCCTCAGTGCTCTTCAGTTCCAGCTCAAAGGTAGACAAAACTTGCTTCCCTTTGTCTGTTGAAGGAACGAGGGGCTGCACGTTCTGAATTTGCTCCTTCTCGGCACCGCCACGCTCGTCCTTCTCTTTATGGGAATCTTCAGGTTCTGTAGGATCAGGAACGAGTTCTTGCACCACAGGAGGAAGGGCAGGGGAGGCAGCAACAGGAGGGTCTTCTATCTCCTGTATGTCTAGGGGAAGCCAAATGTTCTCGGGCTTCCTCAGCTCGGAAGCTTGAGGAACCCCGCTGCATTCATGGCCTCTCCCCAGACTTGTTGACAGTACTCTCGGCACAAGGCCGCAAAGGCTTCTGTCAACTGTTCTTGTGTTGCATTTACGCCCTCCTGATAGCTAGCCTTCTTTACGGCCTCTAATGCGTGCTTGTGGGCGCGAGCCTCCTCCTTCGCCCGCGTAAGCTCCTTCTCCAAATCAGAGCGTGCCCGTTGGGCTTGAGAGAGCTCGTCGTCCTTTTGGCAAAGAAGCTTACGTTGCCCTTCCACTTGGTTTTCCATCGTCTTTAAGCTGGCCTCGGCACCATCCTTCTCTCTTTTTAAATCGACCAGCTGCGATGTGATCTTCCCATTCTCTACTAGGACCTGGCCTAGGGACCTTTCTGCCTCTTGCCGTAGCTCTTGCTCCATCCCAGTGCGCTTCCGAGAATCCTCCACGAACTTCTCGGCCGCGAAAACTTCTTGGATGGCCTACAAAAAAATGTCAGGAGGTTAAATATGGTAAAGTGTTTACAAATGAATCTAGAGTACAAGTGTGAGGTGGAACTTACCAGAGCTAAATCCCTTTTTAATGAAAGGAACAACTGAGGCTGGCCCATCCTCTCCAAGGTTTCCATGTCCTTGGGCAGCAGAAGAGGACGCTCCAACGCCTCGGCCAAGTGGTGGGCGTGGCCTAGTTGGATTGCCCTAATACTGGAGTGGCAGGGGATTGGTGTGCCGTCCAGTCTTAAGTCAGGAGACCAGGTGGCCGGTGCTCGGCGCACTTCGGCCATGTCTCTGATCTCCCCACTCTCGACTGAGCGAGCCCGACCTTTGCCCTTGTCCAGCTTCTGCTGCTGAGCTAGTTGTGGTTGTTGTCGTGGCTTCTTTTGTTTTTCGCCACCAGTCTCCTCGGCCTCCCCTTTTCTTTTCTTTTTATGCTCCTCAACTGGAAGTTTGGGGTCGGCTGGAGGAGGGGGTGGTGGCAAGGCTGGGGGAACTTGGGACCCCTTCATTCCCTTTTTGGCCACTCTCGCGCCTCTCGCCGTCATAAGGCCCTTGAGCTCGTCCATGTCTTCCTCAATGGAACTGTCTTCTGGACGTGCTATCATTAGGCCCGCGATCCCAGAGGTCTTGGCTGGCTCCTCTTCCTCGTCGGAAAGGACAACAAATGGGCTTCTACTAGGCCTTTGGGTGTCTTCAAGTTGGAACTTATCTATCTCATCGTCCAACGTGTTCGACGAAGACACTTGCTCCTCGGGGACAACTGTTGCCTGAGAGTGCGTGGCGAGGGGGATTGCTGCGATGGTCTGTGTGTACAATATAGTGTGGGGGTCGTCAGGAAGGTCGTGGTCAGCTAAGAAGTGCGGTCTGGCCTCGTGAATCCTTCTTCGCCTTCGGTCACCCGCAACGATGGCGTTCTCAATCTCCTGGAAGTCCGAGGAGATAGGGTTGTACCCTAATATCAAATGAGCCGCCCTGAGTTGTAAGTCTTCACTCACGAACACCTCTGAGCGTAACACTCGGTTCAGATCCGCGACGTTACAATGGCTCAAGCGAGGGCACACGTGTTGTTTATCTGCAAAGAAAGACACCAAAACAAACAAACATGGTCAGATTTGTGGGACATGTAATAAACTAAAGTTAGACGCTTAAGTAAATGCAAATGCACATTTTTAGATGTTAGGTGGAGTTGTGGGGTGGGAAGTTAGATCCTAAGGAGTCGCACCTGGATCTCCCCACTCAACTGGGCAGTGGAGGCCGTCGTGCCAGTTGCCTGAGACGATGAGGTAGTCGTCCTTCATGCCTTTATTGGACTTGGGTAGACAGGAGATCAACCTAACTACGCTAGAGCGGGATTTGATATAATAGCCTACCCTAGTGAGTTTGTGGCATTCGTACATAAAGGCGACGTCATGCCAAGTAAGGTTCAGACCCATCTGCTCATTTAGAGCATCAACGCTTCCTAAGACTCTAAAGACATTGGGAGCACACTGGTCAAGATACAACCGGTGGTTGCGGAGGTATTCCCTGGTCACGGTTCTCATAGGAAGGGTCATCCCACCTTCTATGAAGGCAATCATGGGGATGATAACCTCTTCCGTTTTCCTAGACCCAGCTACGGCTTCCGCCGGACAATATCTTAAACCTACGTCGTTGGGAATGTGGTATTTGGCTCTAAAACCTTCCATCCCAGCAGCGGTGTCAACTAAACACTTAAATCTACCCATTAGGAAGAGACGAAAGACTAAGTTTTAAGAGGGAGAACGGTTAAAATGGGAGCCGAGGACAAGATCCAAGGAGAATGGAGTAAAGAAAAAGAATAGGAACTTACAAGTTTGAAGTTGTGCGAGTTTCCACGGATTTCTGTAGAGAAAATGTGATTACTGATGTTTTGATGGGATTAGTCTCTGAAGAAATAAATGAAGGCGTAGGTTTCCAAAGCGTCACGACGTGCAGGAAGCGGCCTCGAAATTGTATTCGTCCCACCAAATTTTCGGGGGGTAACAAGGGCCGTTGGATGCTCATCTCACTGTTGAACGTGGGGGACAAGGTGTAATTTACGGTAATAAATGCGCGCGTTTTTGAAAATAAAACCTCCAAGTGGCATCTTCTGGAACACGAAGCGATCTCCACACGCGCGGTTATTTACAAAATGTGTGGGGTAAGTTCTCGTTGAATCAAAACCCTATTTTTCTCCTCGGATGCTGAAAAATAGAGTTTTGAGGGGCTATTGTGGGCAGTAAAAGGACCCAAGTGGGCATTTGGGCCTTTGGGCTCTAATAAGGAGGGCCGATCTGTTTTTGAACTAAGAATTTGTTAGTACTGCGAATTGGCCCACATGTCGAGGGTCCGAGGATGCAGCCGAGGGCGAGTTTCTCCTCGGACAGACCCAAGAGAACTCGGGAATTCACTACGAAGGTCAAGGCAGAACTCTGGAAAGACTGTTGGTTAAAAGGGGGAAGCCCTGAACCTACTAGATACACCGATGTTAGAAAAGTATCATGAGCCAAGGCTGTCACCTCCACATTAAAGACTCTGCACCTGCCTCCTTGGCCGCATTAATGGGGAAGTGACCCCTGAACAGTAGGGATGAAACTTTTGGTCACTATTCAAAGGCACTAAAGGAAGAAATATCTAGGGGGAGGGGGTTTGAGCAACACGTGGATAAAGCATCAAAAAATGAAGTATTTAAGGGGAGTGAAGGTTAAAGAAAAGGGGATCAGTCTGTAACTAAGAAAGAAATTAAGAATTGTAATCTTTAAGAAAGAAAGAGAAATAATACAGAAGTAATCCTCGGCTCACGTCCGAGGAGGTCCGTCGGCAATTATCATTCGTTATTTATAAATGTTTGCACACCAAAGCCTGTTATCAAGTTCTCAGTACCTTTAATCTAGATTTCAAGCCCACACTCTACAAATTTTATTGTTTAAGGCTCATTGGGCCTGAGCCCATAAATTTCTTTGGGTCCAGGTGCAATTGTGCACTTACAAATTATTTCAAAATTTTAAAATTTTTATTGAAGTGCATATAGCTTTGGCCCCCCTCCCAATTTTTAAACAAGGTTACATCTCTATTAACGATAATAAAGTATGAATTAAATTAATTGGACATCAAAAAACTTATAATAAAACATAATTATCTTAACAACCATCTCAAAAAATAAAAAATAAACTTTAAAACAAAAAATAAAAAAGTTTTTAATTATGCTTCTTCCTCTTTTAAAACATCAAAATAAATAAAAATCTGCTCATTTTAGTTAAAAAGTTTTCAGGCTTAGTTTGGAGTTAACGGTGGAAGAAGGCTATGTTTTGCAACAATCTTGGTACCAAGTAACAACATGCATTCTTTAACTTCCTTCTAAGACCACCCCAGTAGATTGCACTACCAATAGATCTGCATTTGGGTAGATAGACTTCTTCCTTTTTTTTATGATTCTCACAAGTCGTAAGCTTTACAATTTTTTTTTTTTTTGAAACTTGACTTGATTTCATTAAGAAACACTCCAGAAATTGAAGTACAACAAAGCAAGGCAGAATACATAAGATAAAAATCTAACATTTGGCCCTATCAATTTGGCAGAGATGATGAAGCATTGGAGGCTCCAATCAATCTAGGTATGTGTATCGTTTTCCCATTATCTACCCTCCATCTAGTGCCTTTCCTTATTACTTCCAAGCTATTGTAGATACTTCGCCAAGCATACAAGGGGTTGCATCCAAGTTTTGCTGCAAGGACATCACCTGTGGGATAATACTTAGCTCTGTAGAGTGAAGCCACTAAGGATCTTGGGTTGGCTAGGAGGCACCATCCTTGCTTTGCTGGCATAGCTAAGTTGAAAGCCTTAAGATTGCGAAAGCCCATACCTCCATGTAATTTAGATTTACACATTTTCTTCCATCCTACCCATGATGTCTTTGTTTATTGGTCCTTTTGTCCCCACCAAAAGTTTCTTATCATCCTTTCCAAGTCTTCACACAAACCCTTTGGAAGTAAGAAACAACTCATCGTGTATGTTGGGATAGCTTGAGCCACTGCTTTGATTAAAATCTCTTTGCCACCCATCGAGAGCATTTTTTCCTTCCACACTGAGAGTTTTTTCCCCACTTTTTCTTTTTATTTCTGCAAAGACTTGGTTCTTTGACTTCCCAATTATGGAAGGGAGGGCGAGGTATTTACCATGCCTTGTGTCTTGCATAGGGCCAAGAATGCCCACAACCTCATTCCTTGTGTCAAGTGTTGTATTTTGGTTAAAAAACACTAAAGACTTATCCGTATTAATTTTCTGCCCGGATGCCAACTCATACCGCTCAAGGATCTCCACCAGCTTCTGACTCTCACGCTTTTTTGCCTTACAAAATAAAAGACTATTGTCCGCGAAGAATAAATGGGTGATTCTCGGACTCCCCCTCTGCATATGGATATGCCACTGAGCCCCTGATTGTTATTGGCATCCACGATCAGAGTTGAAAACGCCTCTGTACACAACGGGAAAAGGTAGGAAGATAATAGGTCTCCCTGTCTTAAACCCCTTGACGGGATGATGCAACCATGAGTCTCACCATTAATTAGAACAGAATAGGAGACAGTAGTTATACACCTTAGAATCCAATTAACCCATCTCTTGTGGAAACCCAACCTCTTCATCACTTTTTTTTATGAAGGTCCACTCCACTCCATTATAGGTTTTGCTCATATCTAATTTAACCGCCATATAACCATCCTTCCCATTCTTCTTGTGATCAAGATAATGCATTAGCTCGAAAGCCACCAGTGTGTTATCAATTATTAGACGCTCTGTCAAGAAGACGCTTTGATTTTCTGATATAATTTGAGGGAGAACTGCCTTGAGGCGGTTTGCAAGAACTTTGGAAATCAATTTGTACGCCACATTACTAAGGCTTATAGGACGAAAATCTTTCATTTTAGTTGGGTTCTTAAGTTTTGGCACAAGAGTAATGTTAGTTCTATTTATTTCAGCAAAAGGAGCATTGGAGTTAAGCACATTAAGAACCATATTTGCAATATCAAAACCAACAATGTCCCAATACTTTTGATAAAAAATAGCTGACATACCGTCCGGGCTGGGGGCTTTTATGGGGTGCATCTGCTGAAGTGCTACTCTAACCTTTTCCATGGTAAACTCATGAATTAAATCATCATTCATCTCCTTAGTGACCCTGGTTGGAATAAAGTTTGTCACTTCATCAACATTGGTAGGATGGGTGGCTGTGTATATATCTTCAAAATACGCTATGGTTATGGCAGCAATGCTTTTCTTGTTGTTAAACCATAATCCTTCCTCATTCCACAAACCATTAATGGTGTTCTTCCTCCTTCTTTCTGAGGCACGATGGTGAAAATATTTAGTATTTCGGTCTCCCTCTCCCAACCACTGTACCTTTGATCTTTGCTGCCACCACAACTCTTCTTCATCCAACAATTCATTAATTTCCTTCCTTAGCTTGTTGATCTCCACCCAATTCTACCCTTTAACATCATTCTTAATTAATCTCCCCAGAGCCTTCTTTTTTTTCCTTGATTCTTTTCGGAATTTGCCCAAAGGTGGATTTTCTCTAAACTGTTAGTGCCGAGGCACATTGTTGGAGTCCATCAGCTAGCCCATTTGGTGTGCTCCTACTTGAGCCATCATTCCAAGCCTCCTCAATAACATTCTTGCAATCTGCCCTTCTCATCCACATCGTCTCAAAATGAAATCTCTGCTTCCTTCGTTGACTGGTTATACTGGTTTCAGCAAGTAAGAGTAGACAATGATCTAATGTTGTATTAAACATGTGGTGTACCTTAATATTATGGAAATGTTGCAGCCACTCCACAGTTGCGAGAGCATGATCCAGCCTCATATAAATTCTGTCTCTTCCTTCTTTTGGCTGCACCAGGTGTAGTTTGAGCCACAATACCCCATGTCCATAAATTCACATCGGTCAACTACATTTTTGAACGCTGCCATTTATTGCCACGATCTTGGAGCACCACCTTTCTTTTCCGCCCTTGACAGAATCTCATTAAAGTCTCCCAAACATAACCATGATAGATGATATTGATTGTTTAAAGTATCAAGAAAATTCTAGGATTCCTTTTGGAGATGTTTTTTCGAGTGCCCATAGAACCCAGTTATCCTCCACTTGAAATCATTCCCCTCCTTTATAACTACCGCATCAATATGGTGCTGTGAAAAACTCTTTATTTCCAAATCAGTCTCTCTTCTCCATAGCATAGCTAAACCCCCTCCTTTTCCTTTTCCTTTGACATAAAACCCATTTTCAAAACCAATTTTTGCTTTTATTCTCTGCATACTTGTGTTTTTTTTCTTCGTCTGCGATAAGAAGACGATTGTGGGATCCCAACTGAAGGAAAAATTCTGGTTTTTCATCTCATGCAAAACCCACAGCGGAAGCAATGAACAAGGATCTATTTCATTCATGATTGATAACGTGCACAATGTAAATTTCAGAATTTAAGAACAAGATAGCGTACCTTGGTGTGGAGAAATTCAAAACAAAAATTAGAAGCACTTGGGAACACTTCTAATCTTCACTCCAATTCCACTTTACGCCCAAGATGTGTGGTCTCTCAATCAGTTTTCAAAGGAAGAATGAAAGTGTGTCTCACACTCTCTCACACACCGTTTCTTTTTCTTTTCTAGTATCTTCTAATAAAAATTCTGTATGTTTCTCCCTTTATAACTAACTGATTATCTAATTGGGCCTATATCGGGCCTTTCCAATTGGGCTTTAGTGTGTGGCTTGGAGTGGGACCAAAAGGGACCAATAAGACACTAGCTCCAATGGGCCTTGAGCTTTTCCGTCAACTCTTGACAAGCCCAAAGTTACCATTAATTATATTTAATACCACTATATAAATATAATTGCACTCTAGGCCTTATTAATAAATTATATCCCAAGACTTTATCATGCATACAACCCCTTCATTAAAATATTCGTAGTAATCCAAAGTCATGAATATAGACTGCCACTTTTAAGATTACTACATCTTAATCCTTGAGTACCCGGTTTAATCTTTTATGTTATTCGTCATATATTTATGAAATCCAATTTCATAAATATATACTTTAGTAACTCCTTACTAAAGTGGTTGGGCCCAACACTCTGAATAACTAAATTCATTAAACTTATCTCAAGGGAATATTTTGTATCTCCATTAAGAGATTATGAATTCCATCTTGAGAATATATGTTCCATCAACACTAAATGCGGATGCCCAACATACTGAGGTTTTGACCGTAACTAATAGATCTCACTCATGATATATCAAAGCAACCTACATCTCATGATCAGGTCCATTATTCTCTCAGGATTTAGAGTTGACGTAAATAGAAGTCGTGAGATTTATTATTCATTTGACAGTCGTTAGGAGAATAATAAATCTCACAGTGGTCCAGTTCAATATGTCTTAACTCTTAAAACATATCAACATACCAACTAGAAGTCTCCACTTCCATGATCAAGACAAATCACTTAGTTGATATGTTATAGTCTTCGCAGATGAAACGCCCAATTTCATCACCGACTACGAACTAAACTTATGAGTTTACAAAGAACTTGTGATTTATATCTTCTGTGACTTTTCACATAAATCACATACAATGCATCTCATGGACTATGATAATGTCTTAGTTCATTTATAGATAGTCTCATATAATTAAACAATTTAATTATTAAATACATGCCAATAAATTGGGTTTTAGGGCATAAACCCCAACACCAACGTCGCACCATTTCACGCAATGCACCACCTGATTGGGGGTTCCCAAGCCCCCGGCAGTTCCAACTTAGAGCAATCATGGCTTTCGGCGGTGTTGCCTAGCAACCACTGCCGTTTCATCGTTCATGAGAACATCACCATTGGAAGTTTCCTCACGGCTTTTCTTGGTTTTCCTTACCTCCTCTGCTTCTTGCTTTTCTATTTTTCTACTCCTTTTTGCCCCAACTTCTTCTTCTTTTTGGACTAGTGCCGCACCACCTTCAGCTGGGCTTTTTTCCCTAGCCAGCTTCTTTAAACTCCCCCTTCCGTTGGCCATTTTTTTCTTTATTTTGGCCCACATCTAGAAAGCCCACTACCATCTCTTCACTTGTAACCTGTTTAGGCTTTAACGGGCTTGTCACTTCAGTTTCTTCCCCTTTTTTTTCCTCCTTTTGCAGGCCCATCACTGAGGTTTCGTCTACACAAATTTTATCCTTACCTTTACTTTGGCAAGGTTTGATGTTTTCCTTTGCTCACATGCCGCAGCTCCTATCCCTAGATTAAGCAGACACCCTTCAGCCTTGTCCCATCTAATAGGGTGGCTAGCCGCTTGACATGCTGACCCCATCATCACCTAAAGGACCCCAGGTATCAGCTTTTCCACTTTCTTGATTACTGTGGGATTTTCGGATACCACCGCCGCTGTCAGTCGCCGTGTCTCCCATCATCGCCATTGGAGACTGCGTTCTTATTTCTTCGCTTCCATCAGTGGACACCGCACTATCATCCTTTTTGGTTTTTACCTTCTGCTGAGTCCCACTATAATTTCCATTGGCCTTAAGCCACTCCCTATACTGATACTCGGTTTCCTGCCCTATTTTAGCTTGTGTACAGTGCCGATTATCATGCCCCATTCTTCCACAGACATAGCACACAATGGTAGCCTCTCATACTTAAAGTTAACCCATACTATATCATTTTCCATGTTCCTGATGTCCCCCCCCCCCCCCTTCGAAGCGGCTTGTCGATTTGCAACTCAACACGGATTCGCATAAATTTCTCTTGGTCTGTTTGCCATGTTCTTCTATCTATTTCAACATAGTTACCCATACTATTTCCAATGCCCTTTCATGTTTCTTCAGACATAAGCTCAAAAGGCAGCCCCCACACCTGAACCTAGAAGGGTGAGTGCGTGAAGATAATGTTAGCTGCTGATAGTCCTTTTCTCCATCGACACAACAGCAACAAATTATTGTCAAAATTCCATGGTCCATTCTTCTCCACCCATTCCATTTGGTACTCTGAGTTGAACTTGAATTGTAGAATCCCATTGCCCACCTCCACTATTCGCATATCTGATCCCATCTTCCAAGCAACTCTCGATGTGCTTTTCAGGGCTCGTAAGTTTTGCTGCCTACTTGACTGAAGCTTCCCAAAGAGGCTTAGATGGCACTCTTCTAAAAGCCTGGCTCGGCTCTGGGATGTGATTTGGATACATTCCTCCTCCTCCTTAGTGAGCTGCAGATTCTGTGGTCCATCTAGCAGAGCTTGCTCCATTCTAAAAGTTATTTCTTGACCATCTCACAGAGAGTAATATAGCCAAAGGAGTCCCCTAGTTGAGAACTAAGGGAGACAGGTACTCTTACTCAACAGAGAGAGAAAAACCTCCTACTTGGGAGAGGTGCCGTAAGCTTTACAATTTGCTCTAGCCCCTAGAGAGTGAGTAGATGTGTACAAGTTAAAAACCACACACCTCAATCACATCATAATACCAAAATAACGTGTACTGTGCACTCTCCTTCAAATTTTTATTTTCCCTTTATCACTATTTTCCTATTTTTATTTGTTATTAAATTAATAAGATATAATTTCATATAACATATAAATATAATAAATTATTATTAAACTGATAAAATATATGATATATCATATGAAGAAATAACGTAATGTTTGATGGGTTTATTTTATTATGTTAATTTTTTATGCATTTAATAATTGGTTGTCTAATTTTCAATAATCTTCAACCTATTTGTAATTCTTTATGTCAATCATTATTGGTTATACTTAATATGTTGTAATTAATTTGAATATCTTTTTTTTTTTTTTTAGAGAGTTTCAATATATGGCGTCCGCTTCTAATAATAGTTCTTTATTATCAAACTAAGGTACCAATCAGTTTTTGATATAGGTAAGGATTGAACTCCAAATCTCTTATACAATCATCAAATACTAACTGGACCCTACTATTAATTTGAATATCTTGGTTTATAAGTGATTCATTCTTTTAAAAGAATGATGATAAGTAAGAAAATTCTATATATATTTTTTGTTCTAATGTTAAAACTTCAACATCCCATTAATGTTCTCCAAGTAATACACAAAAAGTAATAAAGTACTAAATTTGTGTATTGAGTTGTCTTTATAGTAGTTTTTTTTTTTTTTTTGAGGAAACTTTATAGTACTGTTTTAAACTATTGTATATAATATGAATATAGTATATACAAAGAAAAAAAATTTAGTCAAAGACAAATTCCTGGCCACTGTTTCATGTCTTTCATTCATTGAGCTAAAGTTCCCAAACAATAATGGTGGATCCAAACTTTCCAATTTTATCGAGACCAAAAAAAAAAAAAAACAATGCCGAAGTACTTTTAAAAATATATATATATATATTTTTTTTCTTTTTTTGGTGATCTAAAATACTAAATGTATATAGATATAGATCGGGACTGGTCAAGCATTTCCGTATGCAACAATTAAGCTTTGTTTGTTTCCTTGTAATCTAATGGATCTCATCTCTTACATACATAAATCCACTGGGCGTAGGCGTAGCAAATAGGCAAACGATCCAGACCTCATAATTCATATGTCAAAATCAGATTCAGAAGTATGGAATTACTATATGCTTGAATTCTTCGCTGGAAATATATAATAATTGACCTCATATTCTAGCTCTTTCTGCCTCACTTCTCTCTCTCTCTCTCTCTCTGCTCTCTAATGGGTTCAATGGAAAAAGAAACAGACGAGCCTCTGACACCAGCAGGAAGGCTCTTCCTCCGACCTGAAATGAACCAAGTAATCAACTGTGCTATAGGGTTAAAGAACCCCATAGACCCAGAGTCTATCAAAACCGAGGTGCTTAACTCAGTGATGCTCAAGCACCCAAGGTTCTGTAGCCTCATGATCCGTGACTCCAATGGCAGAGAACACTGGCGCCGCACCCATATCGACCTCGATGACCACCTCATTATCCACCACAACCCCATCAAAGAAGGCGACTTACTCGATGAAAAAGACCATGAATCAGCTGTGAACCACTTCTTAGCGGACATGTCTACAAGCTCAGGACTCAGCTACGATAAACCCTTGTGGGAAATCCACCTCTTGCTTGCTCACAACTGCCTTGTCTTTCGCATTCACCACGCTTTGGGTGATGGGGTTTCGTTGATGTCCATGTTGTTGGCTTGTTGTAGGAGAATCGACGGTGAAGAAGCTTTGCCTAGGATACCTTCTTTTGAGAACAAGAAGGGGAATAGTAGTAGCAGTGGTTGTAGTGGGAGTTGGTGGAAGTTGTACTTGTACTATTTGAGTGCTTTGTGGGGGTTTGTGAAGATGGGTTTGCTTAGTTTGATTTTTGTGGTAGAGTTTGTGCTAAGAGCTTTGTGGGTTCGTGACCGGGAAACCGTCATAAGCGGCGGAGAAGGGGTGGAGCTCTGGCCAAGAAAACTCGCCACTGCAAGGTTCTCGATTCAGGACATGAAGGTTGTCAAGAAAGCTGTTCCTAATGCGGTACGTTTTTGTTTTTGTTTTTGTTTTAATTTTAAAAAAGAAATGAAAAAAGAAAATTTATCTGTTGTTTTGTCTACCTATTTTTCTTTTATTTTTACTCATGATAAAGTTTTCTATTTCCATAATTATTAGTAAAATAGTGTGCTGTTTTGTGTGCGTTTGTTTCTTAAAAATAAATAAAGTAAAGCAGTGAGCCGTCTTCTTTTTTGTGTGGCTAAAATAAAGTTGGGTTGGTGTGCGTTGATTTGAGCAGTAAAGTTTTTTATGGATAAATAATGAATTTATTATTCAATTATCATCCATATCAAAAATTGATTAATATTTTAGTTTGATGGCAAAAGGTTATCATCAGCGAGAACACCATTGAACTCTCCAAAAAAAAAAAAAAAAATTTCGTATAGGACCTTGACAATTATTGTGGCTGAGTGACTATTAAAGTCTATTAGTTTGTTATTACATGTTCGTTAACAGGGACCTTCAATGAATATGTCCTCACGTTTTTATAAATAAAAAAAGAAGAAGAAAAAGAACGAAAGAAAAAGAAAAAAAGAGTCGGTGACCATTGATTAAATGCGTTGTATTGCTTTTAATGGTAGTTTTAGACTTTTAGATGGTGAAGTTTTAAAAAGGAAGGTATTGCTGTCTTTGGATTTTAAAAAGCTTCACATACAATTTTTTTTAATATTAATAAAAAGTTAAATTACACTTTTTCATTGTAAACTATTACTCTAATTTCACTTTAACTCTTTGAACTATCGAAATGAACGCATTAACACCTCAAAGTTTAATACTGTTTCAATGCCCTCTCTACCGTGTGTTTTGATGTTAAGTCTAACGAAATTTAACATTAAAAGACAAATTTACCCCTCAAGTCCTCAACTGTCTGTTTTGGAGAGGGGTAAATTGGTCTTTCAATACTAAATTCTCTCAATTGTCTGTTTTGGAAAGAGGGGTAAATTGTTCTTTCAATACTAAATTCCATTAAAATTAACAGCAAGACAGATAGTAGGGGTTAAGTGTAACGTATTTTTATAATTGGGGGTTAGATTGTCCGCTTTGACCATTTAAGATGTGAAGTGTAATTATGGTGAATGGAAAAGTGTAATTTTCCTTTAATAAATAGCTTTACATACTTTTTTTTTTTCGGTGGAGAATCTATAGCTTCACATTTTTTTTTTGTTGAGAAACACACACACACACATATATATATATATATATGGAAAGGGATGAAATAAGAGAATATATTCATACGCCAACACTAAAACTGCATGCAGCAGTTAGTGTCATGGAGTAAGTGATGAACTCTTTCTCAATATCACACATTACCGTATAACTTCACATACTTGAGAGTGGAGAATAACAGATGTCAACATAAATATATGGTCCACCCCATAATAGGGTTGTACCAGTAATGGACAAGTTAAGTTGGATTGAAATTTCAGCATGTTGCGGGGAGAAGGATTTTGATTGTAACTTTCATTCTGTTAAATTCTGTAAAGAAAATGATAAAGCTTTCAAATTGGAGCAATTCTATTGGGTTTTCCTTAGAGGGTAGTTGATTTGGTGGGCGGATGAAGGAATTGGTTGGGAAGCATTTTTTGGCTATCTAGAACTTGGTACCACATTGTGTGACATTGATTATTTGGTGGGAGCGTAATAAACACACGTTCGATGAGATGGAGCACTTACAGGACCAACTTTTGGCCTTGTTTGATTGGTCTTGTGCTTGGGGACTCACTTCTAGTGAGTAGTGATTCCCTCTCCTCGTTCATAGTCTCTCTCTTATCTTGTACATAATTTCTGTTTTTAGTTGTTTGTACATATATTTTTAGGCCATTTCATCATCTTTGAATGAAGTGGTACTCAGTTTTAATAAAGATTTTTTACTTCTATTAAAAAAAAAAAATGAAACAAGTCACACGGAAAAAAAAATCCTTCATCTAAAAAAAAAGTGTAGCTCATTAACATTGTAGAAATGGTGTAAAACTTACATGTTACTAGGTTGAAGGGAAAGGAGAAGAAAGGGGGAAGAAGTAGAGTAAATCCCTTGTTTGGGAGAGCAATGAGGAAGAAAAGGCAAAGTAATTGGAGGGATAAAACCCCCAGTTTGCTCCACTTTTTCTTGTCCAAATCCAACCAAAATCTGGCGAATATGAAAGGTTTTGAATGAACTTTTTAAGCATAGATCTTTTCCCTTCTCATGTAAATCCCCCAATTCTGAGCGAGTCTCCCATGATTTTGTAACTAAAGATTGCTATTCAAGCTAAAATCTGAAACTTTGTTATTTCCTACATGACTCATCAGCTGGGGCACTTGATCCTATTAAATGGTTGTTTTCAGACCCCCATCCACCCGTTACCATGTGTTGAATGGGTTTTTGTCAGTTCACTTTCACAGTCATAAGGGGGTGCCTTCTACAGCACTTCCCATAGTCAACTTGCTTTTAACATGATATGAGAGGTTTCTACTCTCTCTAACTTTGTTTTCTTTCTTCAGAGTTAGTCTACTTGTCTGTTATGTGCATAAGGCCAAAAATTTTCAAAATTTTCACTTTTCTTGAAACTTGACCAAGTAGGCAAGTAGCTGACTTGAAATTATGGCATAGTGATTTGCTTAGATGCAGGATAAAAGTGAATGTAGAAATTCAACTGTATAGAATAGCAGGATTGCTTGTTTCAATGACAGGTTTCTGATTTGTGAAGGGGAGCATAAAAGTGCTTTAGGTTGACCTGGGCTGGAATAAAATGGTTTGTCATACTCAAGTAAATTTCCTGGTCTGCCATCCATGTTGCAGCCTCTACTTCAACTCTGCATATAGTTACATTTGAGGACATAATTTAAAAAAGGATAGTTGAGGCATGAGACTCAATGAAAATGTCAATAGTGACATCCACTTACTCTGGAATGGCCATATCCCCAGCATCAACATTGTCCTAAACCTGTGACACGAGGACATGTTAAGGGGTTGAATAGGCTGCAACTTTGTTTACCCGGGCCATATTTGATTTTGTCTCCTTTCAATTAGTTTCCTCTAATGGGGTGGTGGGCGTTGTTACCTGTTAGCATGACTGAAGATGTAATTGTTCGACAGCATAATGAATGCATTCGACTTGTTTTTTGTTCCTCTCTAATTTCTTGGTTTTTGAAGTTGGTTTTTTTTTTTTCCTTTTCATTTCGAGTAAAAGGGAGGGTGGGCTCAAGGGATCTATCTTAATAATGCAGCCTAACTCCCCCCAACCCCAATTTGAAAAGACTGGATTCAAAACTTTTTGCCTGGTTTATTGAGACACCAACTTCTCCCCTTTCTCCACTTGTTGGACGGCATTGTATGTTTGCCATTATGAAAGTGCTATATGTAAATCTTGAGGACTCATGCTTTGATGCTTATGTTATGATTTGTGGATGTCATGCCATCATGCAGACCATTAACGACGTTCTTTTTGGGGTAATATCATCAGGGTTATCGAGATACCTAGATCACCGAGGATCAAATGGTAAGAATCATTTACATGACAACTAATGTTTACTTCTACATCTACGTATCAATCAAACATCAATGACAACCATCACACTAAATTAAGTCTATTTGTCACTGTTAGCTCTGCAGCAGGGGCTTCGAATAACAGGGGTAGCCATGGTTAATTTAAGAGGGCAAGCAGGATTGCAGGTCTGTATGCCCTTCATTTTTTTTTAGTTGCTCATGCTAGCCTATTCTTCGCTTGTCTTTTAATTTTTTTATGCTCTATTTTTAGAATCTTGTATATTATTGAAATTTTAAACTTTTTGAGGTTGAATGGAAATGTTTGTTACTGATCAGGATCTATCAACTCTGATGAAAGACAATTCAGTATCACCTTGGGGTAACAAATTTGGCATGATTCTCTTGCCTGTTTATTACCATACCAGTGGTGCTGATCCTGATCCTCTACAGTATCTGAAGAGAGCTAAAGTGATGATTGATAGGAAGAAACACTCTGTAGAGTCTCATTTCTCATACAAAATTGGGTATCTTGTAATGACCTACTTGGGATCGATGGTAAAGACTAAATTAAGCAATATTGAATTTGGAAAAGCTGTTTAAAATAGCTTATTTCATATTAACATTTTTCTGCTTCATATTGTAGGTTGCTGGCTTGCTTAATTACCGGATTGTTTGTAATACTAGCTTTACAATCTCAAATGTGGTTGGCCCACAAGAAGAGATCGCAGTTGGAGACAACCCCGTAACTTACATGAGGGTGAATTCATCAAGCTTACCCCATGTACAACCTCTAACCCAACTTTATTCTGATTGCACTCCTAAGATTTATAGGAGTATTTGAATTTAAATGATAATTGTTTGTGAGCAAGAGTAACATTGATCTTGCTGGTTTTGTAATGCAGGCACTCACAATGCACATGCTGAGCTATGTAGGAAGGGCTGACATGCAAATTTTGGTGGCCAAAGATATCATTCCTGACCCAGAATTTCTTGCTAAGTGCTTTGAAGAGGCCTTGCTTGAAATGAAAGAAGCAGCTCAAGCGACCAATAAAAGCTAGGAGTAACTTGTTTGTTGTATGTTTAATAGTTTCTCATGACCTCACCATACACGGAAGATTATTTGAGCTAAATTGCCATACAAAATTATTTTTAAAAGCATAGATGGATAATTTGATTTATAGAATCAATTGCTTTAGGAGCTCAAAAATAAATTTACATGATTTTATTGGAACATTGTAAATGTATTCTGTCTGGAATGATATTTCAGAAAACAAGCAAAGCCTTCGAGTAACAATGGCTTGCAAGGCTAATTAGAGTTCACTTTGTTAAATATCAAGTGGTCATGTAATAAGAGTGAACTCTCTCTCTCTCTCTCTCTCTCTCTCTCTCTCTCCATATTGATACCTTTTAGTAGATATTTATAAATAAAAAATATTTACAAATAAAACAAACGCTATTTACAATATAAAATTATAATATAATAATGATAAAATAAACGGTATTTACAATATAAAATCATAACATAATAATAATAAAATAAATTTTAAAGTAAAGAACAATACAATCTAATTTAATAGACGCGTTGTTGTAATTTTAATTAATAATAGAATCACTCATTAGCCTCAACTTATCCATGCAAGGATGTATTAAACGCATATCAATAAATTAATACTAATCAAATCAATATTAATTTCATATAGAGAATCAAACATCATTATTAAGCATAAAACAAGAAAAAGCATAGGACTATTTCTTTGCTATTACAGCTCTTGCCTTCTATCTTCTTTAACTGCTGGGCTTGGCAATCATGACAAGAATACTTCATAAATGATTAAAACTTGGGTCAGTGCTATTATTCTCAACTCCAATGTGCTGATATGTATTTATAGTCTCTCCAATGTCCCCAAACCCAGAGATATGTACATCAGCAACACTTACAACAGCAGAAATCTCTCTCTCTCTTTCTCTAACTGTTAAAAAAAAAAAAAAAACCCCAAACTTTCCACTTTCTCCATTCATCAAGGTGAAAAATTCAAATACAATTAGTAATCAACAAAAACTATGAACACTGCAGATTTGATTCCTTTACTGGGCATGTGTTGTTGCCAAGGCAGATTTTTCAGCTTGGGCTCTTCACCTTTCTGTACTCATGCCTTAACGAGGGCTCGGGATTTCTTGCTGCCTCCTTTCTTCCTTCTCAGCAAAAGTTTCCTTAGCAAACCAAATCCTCCCTGTTTCTTACTTGCGACAACAGCTAGAGCACCAACTGCATCATTAACTCCTTTGTGCTTTGAACTAAGATACGCTTCTGGAGTACGTACCAGGCCATTAAGAGCGCATAAAGCATTATTACTATTGGAGTTATGGAGTTCTTTCTGTGTGTCTGCAGTGCTTATAGTTTCTTTACTCTTAGAAGACTTCAGAATCTCAGCCTTAGTACCATCCTCAGCTAGCATTCGATCACGCAAGGAAGAACGCTTGTTCATATTCTTATTATCAGTGGTAGGAGCCGCTGCGCTGGTATTACAGAAAACCTTGTCAAACAATACTGCTTCCCTAGGTGAAGCTAGAGCCTTCAGCTGTTTACCCAGGTGCAGTATGGTTTCTTGGCACTCTGCCAACTTTATGGAAGCTGTTGTCATCTCCCATCCCTGAAAGTTAGATAAACCACTTTCATATGATATAGTATAGCAATTTACTCTTACAACTGCATTTGAATGTTTATATTTTACAAGAAATTGAATTCAATGTAGAACAAAACCACCATGTAAAAGGGATGATTAATCTATTATATATTTCTATATAATAATTCTTTGCTAGATATATAATCTAACATTAATATTAATCTCTCTGTTATTTACCAAACACAGAATACTGAATAAATATGATCAGTTTTTAATACTAATTAGTTCAATGCATCAAAATTATAACTGCTTTCAGTTTGTATACAGAAGCAGTTTCATATAGCCAGTACATGGATCTGTTTCTAAACAGAAGGCACATCAAGATGACAATAACTTACATTCTGTGATTGCTTTCCCTCTTGATTCATACTGTGCTGTGGAGTTTCCTTTGCAACGCTGCAAGTTACATTTCAGAAATCAAAATTCTACTATCAATATATATTGTTTAGTTTGCAAAGAAGAACACTGAAATCAGTGCTTAATTACCTTTCTAGTTGGAGTTGAAGCTCAAGACATGTGGCCTCTAATTCTTCACAGCAGTTATTTTTATCATCCAATTCGACTTCCAAAGACGAGAACTTCTGGAAGACTTCATTCAATTTAGCTTTGGCAACAGAGAGCTGAGTATCAAGTTCTTCGTTTATCGATTTTTGGTTTTCAATCTGATCTTCAATCATCCCTCTTGATTCTTTTAAAGTTTCCAGTTCCGCTTGTAAGTTTCCAATGCTTTGTTTTGCTTCTTGAAGTTGTATTGTTAAGGCCTCACTCTTATCTGTTGCAGACTGTAACAGTGCTTCCATATCTTTCTTTGAGGCTTCCATAGTCTTCAATTCATCTTTTAGTCTGCTGTTTTCTTCTTGCAGTTTACACTGAACCTCCTCCATTTGGAGCAAAACATCCTGCTCAGGGGAAGAAGCTACCAATGGCAAACATGATGACTGCTCTTCGGATGTATGAACTCCAGGTTCATTTTCAGTTTGGGAATCCATCCAACCAAAATGCTTCTTGATCTTATTTCTTGCACTTGAAGTACCTTTAGGAGTCACATGGTTATTAATAATCCATTCTAAAGCAAACAACAGTTCCGTGGAAAATTTTCCAAGATCAGCTTTTCCGTTTAATAGATCAGTACAAGTACAAACAAATTGTCGTAGAACAGCACTTAGCTCTGAACGTTTCCATTGGAAAACACGGACAAAGTAGTCTGATGATGTTGGTGAATGGAATGGTTTGGAATCCTGATCCCTCTTAGACCCATGGTCTGGAGTATTATTACTGACAAAAGGTGTTGGCTTGATTCCTTCAATCAGTTTGATGATTTCACCGATTGACTCACTCAAATTAGATAAGTTATTTTGGTTGCCTTTTTCTTCCACTGAGGTGTCAATAGCTAAAGCTCTGGTCAATGAATCTGCAAGTGGGGATGCGTTCAGAGATTTCCAAGTTATATAACCACTAATGTGGAGAGGGTCGGATTCTCCAGGATTTGAGATTGCAGCTGAATCAGCTGCACTTGAAGTTGGACGATTTATATAACCCAAAGCAATTTTGATGTCCTCAAAAAGTTCATTTAGACTTCTCTTTGAAATACGCTTTTGCTCTAGCATTGCATTCAAAACAATCTGAAGCCAGTCGAAAGTTTTTTCTGTTGCTACATTTTTTGATTGCATCTTATTGCTGAAGTCAGAATGACCTGAAACTGGAATTAGATCAGTACCAGTAAAATTGGGGTGACTTTCTTTTCTAGGGGTATTCATGGAAACTATTGCCAATTTCTCCATCTCAACAAAATCATCCATTAAACTCATGTCCGAAACTTCAATGGCTTGGTGTTCTGGTGTACTTTTGAGTTTTGCAGTTCGGAAATGTTCCAGTTCTGAAATTAGAGCATTAGCCCAAGATCCCGAAGAACTAATTCCATCGTCACTTCCAATATCAGAACCTGACAGCAGAGAATGTTCATTTGATTTAGGAGTACACCTTGTCAGCTCCAAAGATTTTTGACCTTTAGAAAGTTCGATAAGCTGAGCCTCAGCCTGTGATAATCTGGAAGCTGTTCGAACATACATGAACCTTGAGGAATGGAGTTCAGTGTTCTTCTTGGTCACGATTTCTTTTAGAGCCTTGTTTTCTTCTTCCATATTACGTAATTTCTCAATCATGAAACTCATGTTCTTATTAGGGATTTCAGAAGCGGTTTCTGTGGCATTTCTGACAACCAGATCTCTAGTAGGGTTCTGGTTTCTTCTTCTCATATTTGCGTGATCCCTTCCCAGCATGTCAACTTCACTCTTCATATTTGCCAAAGCAGCAGGACCTGGCAGCCGTTTTCGCATGAGGAGACGGAGTCTTTGGCATTCTGCTTCTAACTTTGCGGATTTCTTCACACATTCCAAATGTTGCTTGTGTGCTGCATCAGCAGATCGACGGTTGTATTCCATCTCCTCATTCCGAATCTCAAGCTCCTTCTCAAGAACGTGAAACTCATACTTCAAATAAGCATTTTCCTTTTCTACAGAATCCACTCTAGCCATTAGCACATTAAATTCTGCATCTGCCTGAGACTTGTGTTTTTGTTGGTCGTCAATAATTTTCTCTTTGGCCAGAAGGGCCTTGCTCAGTTGACCATTCTCAAAAGCTAAGTTCGTGAGCTGTTTACTAGTCTCCTCCAACTGCTCCTCCAATTTCTTCTGAGCCTTCTCATATTCTATTGATGTTTTTGTAATGGCATCGTGTATTCTTTGATCCTGTTCTTCTTGAACAGATTTTAATTTCTGAACACATTCCTTCAATGCAGCCTCTGAACGAGTTAGTTGCTCATTTGCAGCTGCTCCCTGCCTCAAAGCCTCATCTAGTTCTTGTTTAAGACATTCTGCTTTTACTTTATCACAGCCTAACAGAAGATTAATTGTTTACTGAATCAGCAAAAATTCAAACAGAGCCTGAAAAGAAAACATCATGAAGGATGGAAAAAGAGGAGGGGTATGGACAACAGCGAAGTACCTGTATCAGCTTCTTGGGCCCTTTTTACTTCATCTTTAGCAGGATGATCAAGGAGGACTGAAGCTAACTTATCATTGAGATTTTTGGCAGATCTCTCAGGTCCTACTTCATTCTCTGTTGGAAGTGTACGTGTCTAATACAATGAAAAATTGTAATACATTAATTACACACAACATTTCTGTCAACACAAGGTGCTCACACGAAGATGCAAGCTTAACTCTCACAATGGGGAGGGAAAAAAACACAGAAAGAGAAGGCATGTCCAAGATCACAACTTCACCATATAGCATCTTCCAAGAGAAAAAGGGGGGCATATGAAACAAAGTTGCATATAGAAAACTAGCTTGATAATAAAGAGAAATTCTGTTACCTCTACTTCAGTTTTTTTTAGAGGTTTGGCAACTTTTTCAGCTGCAACAATTGTCTTCTCAGAAGATCTTTTCCTCCAAAGCCATGACTTATGATCCATGATTTCAGTTACTTTTCAAGAGAAAAGGGAAAATCTCAACTTAGATGTGAAAAGAAGAATAATTCCTCTGCAATTATCATTTAATATAAAAAGAAAAATAAAAAAAATGCGTATAAGTAAGTGACAAAGATTTTGTTAGTTGAATCAATAAGCTCTGTCAATTACAATGTTTGCCATATTACTGTAGTTTGTAACAATGATTACTTTACCATCTGATTTGACCTCCCCTATTGGGAACAGTAATTGAAATTAAGAAATGCCTAGTTCAAGTTGAATTTAGTACAATATTTTCTTGTTTCTAAAGCAACAAACTCTAGAGACAATCATTGCAATTGATTGCACTTTCCTCAAGGGCACATGGGAAAATACAAACTAGCGAGTTCTAGCTTATAATGATAAATATGAGGAACCACACAGAGATCTGAAACGAATTGGAACCATTTTGCTAAGGTCTATAGCATGTCAATTTAATGGAAGGTCTAAAGCAGTTGGCTACAGTAGTGCCCGATTTCTAATGGAATAAATGCAGAGCTGGCTTACTGCAACGAGCTCTGAACTCATTACCAGTTGTTCCTCTATTGGGAGTTATAAGTGAAGTCATGCTCTATATAGACAATTGTCTTAGTCTCTCAACTTGAAGAAAGATAAAATAATGTGATTTTACCAAACTTCTACATTTGGTACTTTCCTCATCAATTGTGCAGAACACACATTTACATACAGAATTTAGAAATTGAAGCAGAAGATATGTCAGAAATAGGAAATCATGGCATTATTTGCTTAACTTAATGAATTTAATACTCTTGGTTATGAAAACCCAAATTGTGTTCCAAAAGGAAGACAAGTAATTCCAAGTTTCTAACCAAGCCTTACAAACGATGAACAGAGTCTTACGCACAGAAACAAATAATTATTCTGAATGACTGTCCGAAAGAAATATTCTCTGAGTGTGACTGTTACAACTACAGTATTGTAAAAACGAAATTCATGGCCAGGTAGTAATAATAGAATGAAATAAAGAATCATGCTAACTAGAACCACATGAATATAACCTCACAGAGGAACCCAAAATCACTATAACTGAAAATCATGGTTAACATGCAACATATAAACACTACAGATTCCACAAAGGCAAAAGAATTAAACCCAAAAAATTGAAAATAAAATATGACACCAGAAGGGGTAGTGCATGTGAGTTCAAGGCTTCAAGCTGTAAAAGCTCTCACCTTGGCAAGTTTGGCACCAAAGTCTTGCTTATGATCAGTTCAAGGATCAACAACTGTTGTTGGTATCATAACCCAAAGTGAGGGAGAGAGAAAGAGACATGAGTTGTAACCATGAATGAACCAAAAATTCAACGTTTAAAAGTGGAAGTGGAAATGAAAGTGGAAGTGAAAGAAAAAGTATTATATATTGCAAAACTGTGAGAAGAAGAAAAACATCATAGGATGCTTGCTCTCCACCGACACTACCCAAATGCGTATTAATAATTCAATACGGAGATTGGAGAGAGAGAGAAACAGTGAGTCAGAGAGTCATCCCCCACAAACAAAATACTAAATGTAGAGAAAGAAAAAGAGCCATAGCAAAAGTGGAAGAGTCACATATAGGGACAAAGCGATGAAGAAGAGTGAGAGTGACAGTGTGAGTGTGTTGGTTTTGATGAGGTGGGGGCGAAAGAGAGGCGGTCAATGTCATGCTCTGCCTGCTTTGTTGTTGTTGTTGCGTGTAATGTGAGAGTAAAGGGTCGTGTTGGACACGATCAAACTGGTGTGGGGTTTTGGTGAATCCAAGAGTGGATATGGAATGGGTGCAAACCACGCAGATGAATGGAGTGTCCCACATATAGGACCACCATAAATGTAGAAATGAAATCTAAGTTATGATGATGTCTTCTTCTGTTACCAAAACAAAAGATGATCCTTCTTCAAACCATTTTCTTTTCTTTTTTCTTAGCAGAAAAATAACAAAGTTTTTAGTGCAAGTACAAATATCCATTCCACACATATTTTTCCTTTTTTTAATTAAATAATATAATTAATTGTGAATGATAAAAAATATATATATATAAAATTTACGTGAAATTGACAAATTTATCACATAAAATAATTGTAAAAATAAAATATGAAATTGGTTAACTTAAAAAATAATCTTGACTTTTTTTTTTTTCCTTTTGAAGTATCATAATTTCTGACTTAGGTATGGAGTCGAGTTCTTTTTACTTGTTTTGGCCTTTTGTTTTTGCTAAACGGCTTTTTTGTTTTCTACTTTTCTCTTTTCTTTTGTGTCGGTATGGAATCTTTGGATAAATTAAGGAGAAAGCACCAAAAAGAAAAAATTTCAAGGTTTTGTCCGTAGGGCACATTAAAGTCTATCCTTTTAAATGAGATGGATAGACCCAAACTTTCATAAATATACAACAACAAAAAAAGCCATCAAATCTCAGGCTCACACATGAAATGTATACTATGAAAGTCTGAATTTTAAAACCTGTCATTTAAGAGTGTGGAGTTTAATCTGTCTTAACAACTTGTCATTTAAAAGTGTGGAGTTTAACGTGTCTCAACAATTTGAATATTTTGAACAAAGTTTTTTAAAATTTTGATGTCTTGAGAGGTCTGAAAAAAGTATACACAATATTCTCTTTAATGAACATAAATTAAATAGTTAGTTTTTGTGTAATAAATCTCGAATCCATAAGAGGATCCTTGAATTCACAAAAAAAAAGGGTCTGAAATCCATAAAACTTGACCAAAAAAAAAAAATTCTAAAATAACTCCTAATTAATACCTAATCATAACATGAATCAAATTTGATCTAAAAAGCATTAAAAACACCTAAAAACAAGGAAATAAATGTCCTAAACCTAAAATAACGAAAATTACATAAAAATACCAAAAATAACAAATTATATAAATTAATTTAAAGATTCCATCCTACGTCAAATTTAGTATATATTAGGGTCAAACAAGTGTATGTTGAAAAATTTGACTCAAAATGCATTTTTAACACAATTGAGTCTTTAGTTTTTAGTATCAAAGAACTACATTAAAAACATAAGAAATTGCTCAAGATAGAGGAAAAAAAATCTTGACTCCACTCAATCAATTAAGCCATGATATTTTTGAATTCTTTTATTTGTGGCGCATGATGATTTGGCTGATTTAGGATTTGTGCATCATGGTTCTCTAGGGTATAAGAGCATTCTCATCAGCTGTTCTAAAAAAAAAAATGTCATTTTGACACACCAAAAGCCTATTTTATTATTTTACTACATCATTTTACAATATCTCACTTATCAAATATTTTATCCTTCAATTTTATACATTAAAATAATATTTACTACACATTAAAATAATATATTAACTCTTCCCTATCGTTGTCATCAACAAAAACAACAACGGCATAACCACCACTGTCGCAACAACGGCCACCAACAACATCGACAACCACCACTGGCACAAACCCACATCCACCAACACCACCTAAAAAAAAAAAAACACAACCAGAGAGATCAGCACAAACCCACATCCACCAAACCAAACAAACCCACATCCACCACCGGCACAAACCCACCACCAGAACAAACTCACATCAACCAAATCAAACAAACCCACATCCCAAATCCACCAAATCAATTATAAAATTAATTACAATTTACACTAAAATCATAAATTGAATCGGACATACGCCAAGATATTTTGGGTGGGTTTAAGCTAGACATACACTAAGACATTTTTTTTCTCTCCTCCTTCAGTGTTTGTTACCTTTCAAGAGCGATAATCAGATTAGGACAACCGCCTCTGTCGCTGTCGCTGTCGCTGTCGCTGATGGAAGTTTTCACTTCCGACCACTGTGTCCTCAACACTGGAGTTCCTCTTCGTCGCAAAGTGGGTCAGTGATCAGTGGCGAGCCTGGGCAATCTCTATCTCTTGGCGTGGTGAGATCGGTGTGGCGAGATCAGCGTGGCAAGTTCAGTGATGGCGTGATCGGCGTGGCGAGAGAGCGATGAGAATGTCAAACAGAGAGAGAGAGAGATGTGTTGCAGATGGAGAGAGAGATATCTGATAGGAGGAGAGAGAAAAATGAATTAAATAAGCCAAAATATTTTTGGCATTGATGTCCGTACCGTGTCATATTTGAGACGGTATTGTAGCTGTGTCAAATTTTTTGAGATTTGGAATACTTGATGAGGGTTGATTTTAGGTGTTTGGTGTGCCAAATGCCAAATATTTGGCATTTAACACACCTGATGAGAATCCTCTAATAGACCTATTTTTATAGTGGTTATCATAAGGAAGAACATTGTACACTTGGAGCAACTATTGCAAACTTGTGCACCTAGGATTTTGTACCGGGTTGCTTATGCTTAGTTAAAAATCAAGTGTTTCTTGCAAAAAACATATGCACCAACACTTCCAATGATCAAAAAAATTGATTGTATGAAGTCAATCACAGATTGGAGATTCATGCACATCTAAAAGATTCACTTGAAAAAGTAGTTCAATTGGGTTGGACCTGCACTTGAATAGCTTAATAAGTTTTGTAAGTAGTTGCTTATGAACCTGAGATATTTCTTGTAATAGTAACTTTAATATTTCGTAAAAAATTATTCAAGTTGGTGGTGACCTTCTAACCATTCATTGAGATTTTTCTTATCAAAACCACAGCTAGTGTTCAAATTTACTCTACGTTGCACTTAGAATTGACGATGTAATTGTGTCTATTGCTTAATTTAGCTAGTTCCCTAAATGTCATGTGATGTAACGGTCAAATTTTCTGGTTTAACTGGTGGCATCACTAGAGATAGAAAGAGAGCATGGGGAAGTTTTGTGTTGTACTCAAACGGCAACTTTCAACGTGTTCAATTTTCAAAGTTTCTCTTTTCTATAAAAAATAAATAAAAATTCAGAGTTCTCTTTTGGAATTTTCTCCCCACGCCAAAGTAGGCCAAAGTAATATGTATTTTATTACTTTGGAAAAAGTAAGACTACTTTGGAAAAAGTGAAAAAAAATGAGGATGGTAATATGTATTTTATTTTTTTACCTGATCATTTGTGGCTTTATTGTTTTCAGCTAGAATTACTGACTACGAAAAACAAGCCTTGCCTTCTTCAACGGGCAAGAGATAATTGAATTGAACAGTAGCAGTGACCTTTATAATCATTTCATTAGGGAATCAAAGGGATTGATTGATCCAAAAAGCAAAAGTAATGACATAATTGCTTACGGCTAATACACCTTTCAAGGCCACCGTCTACTGTCTAGTCTGTCTTCATGAAACCAAAAAAAAAAAGTCAGCTGGGTTGGTAGAACTTTGTTGAGTTGTGTGGTTTCAAAACTTTTTTTATTTCCTCAGCACATGGACATGGTACATTACAGGGGTGTCCACGGGTCGGCCTGGGATGAGTTTGTGTCCGACCCGAAATGACCTGTTGATATCAGATTTTCGATGAGAAAACCCTCTGTCAACTGCAAAATCCAACAGGTCAGGTTGTTTTGGAGTTGTTTGATCGGTGGTCGGATCGGTCAAATCCAACGATTATGCTGTCGGAGATTCCATTTTGACGGCGATCTGTATTTTTACCGGATCTTCGTTGGAGTTGTGCAAAAATTACTAGATCTAAGCAAAACAACATCAAATCGTCATCTCATTTTTGCAAAACTCATGAGATTTGACAAAAAATACACCAAATCGTCGTCGAATTTGAGCAAATACCATCAGAGTTTCGCTGGATTTGAGAAAAACTATTGGAGTTTTGCCCGATTTAAGAAAAACCCATCATATTTTTAACGGATCTAAGCCTTATTTGAGCAAAACCCACTACATTTTAGCTGGATTTGAGCGTAGATGATGAGATCTCACCAAATCCAGTGGAGATTTCATGGATCTAGCTGAAATCTTGTCGGATCTAAAAGATCTTGACGAAAAATGCTATATATCTCGATCAGTTCGAGTTTCTTCTGGTTTTGGAGAGAAGATCTGAGACCGAACCGATCAAATTGGATTTAGGAGAAGAAAACCCGCCACAGACCGCTGGAGTAGTCGGATTGGCTGGCGGTCGGCCTGGGTTCGGTCGAATTTACCGAGTGGGTTGAGCCACCGGTTGAGTTGGACACCCCTAGCACATTGCTATTTGCTAATATATATATATTTTTTTTTGGATGAATAAAAAGGGGCGGAGGCGACCATGTGTGACTCACTTCCTTGGGTGTGACCATAAGGGTACCCCCGTTAGGAAATATTGGATTGAGCCATAGCTACTATGATTGGGGTGCCACAGACATCATCCTAGCACCCTAAGAGAGCTAGCATAAGGTGCAACACATGAGTGCTCTCACCTCCCATCCTTAGTACTTGTCAGGGTTCGAACGAGTGATCATTGCGCATGCGCACGGGCTCCTTACCGCTAGGCCATCCCTCTTAGGGCATTTGCTAATCATTATTCTATATGCATTAATGAGATTGATGGTCTTTATAAACCACCTCATTTCTCCCCAATAAAAGAGTTTCAAATGAATCATATTTTCAGGGGAAGTGTACTCTGTGTTGTTCTTATTTCTGGGCCAAGGTAGAGAAGCCAAATTTATATAAGCAAAATAACTTGACTCTTAAAGAAAGCATGTTAGAGAATTCACATCATTCCTAACATTTTATTAGCTAAATTCTAACTAAAAGCTGTTTTTTCTAGCTACTTTACTATTTATATTTCTATAAAGTCCAAATTTTGTGAGAACGAGATTTAAAACTCATATTTTACATTGTTCAATAAGAGATTATTACATCAATTTTTACTTTTAATTTAATATATCCTATCACACCTAATAACATTTCAATAAACTTTGTTGGATTTTCAGATAGATATTATAATTGATTGAGTGTGATTATGCATATTTTTTAATATGCAATGAGATGATGTGACATTTAGGGATCGAAGGATATAAAACTTAGTTTTTATTATGCCATATTCTTTTAGAATTTAATCTCATTTAGATACACATACGTCAAACTCTTTACTCTTTCTCCATTTCATTTAAGTATCATTTTTTTTAAAATTTTCTCTCTCCACGTATATCATTTTTTTTTCAATTAATCTAGAGTCATAATTTTTTTCACAACCGTTAAGGTTGCGAGTTGTAAAAATTAGACAATAAAATGATGTCAATAATTGATTCTTATGAGAATAATAATAGCTTAATAACTCAACAATGGCGAAATTTGTTGTGAAAAATATTGTATATGCTAATTTTCCCCCCTTTTTTCTCCCCCTTCCTTTACTAATTCAATTTTTTCTTTTTCCTCAATTATAGATAAATCAACATCCCACTTTGCATAAACAAAAAATTTGCACAAAAAACCAAAGACAAAGAGTGTGTGTGTTTTTTCATATATTTTTTAGAAGAACAAAATTCACAAAGATACACAAATCAGCCCTTTCAAAAATCACAACCATCATCACCTTTTTCTTCTCTCATGAGCTCATCTTCTCTAGGCTCCAACGGTCCAACCATCACTTTTTTCTCCTCTTGTGAGCTTGTTTCCAACTTGATTTTGGTGATCGTATTGTGAGGTCAAATCTACCTTCATTGACTTGAAGGACCAAAGAAGAGCTCAAGTTCTAGCATGAACCTTCTTGATCTATTGTGGGAGTGAGAAAGAGAAAGCAAAAAAAAGAGTTTTAACAGGGGAGAGACCAAGAGAGATGTTGGGGTTGTGGTTCTCACATTGATGCCTTCTCTAGGGATATTGAAATTTAAGCTTCGATAAAGATTTATTGACCAAGCTATATCATGTTGGACGTAATTTGTTATATGTTGTCTACAAAATATCATCTTTTGTATGTTCATGCATCCATTTCTATGTTTATCATTTTATGTGTGATGGTCACTTACTGGAATAATCCAACAAGGGAGAGAACAAAGATAAATTGTGATGCAGCTGAGGGAAAATTTAACTTAGCTATTGCCATGATTGCCAGAGATTGGAGAGGGAATTTGGTGTTTGTTCCATCAAAGTGAACACCAACATCCCTGCCCAAGTTGAGGTTGAGGCACTTAGATGGGCTATTTCTACTGCAACAAACTTATCAATGTAAGTTTTGAAAGTGATTGTCAGGTTTGCATCCAAGGTCTGACTTCCTCCACCGATTCTATTCCATGGAGAGTTAGTAATATTTTGCAGGAAACTAAGTATTTAGCTAGTTTAGTTCCTTCTTCTTTTTTTAACTGGGTTCCTAGAAAGGCTAACTAGGCTGCTCATGTTCTTAGCCATTGGTCACTTTCAAATAGATTTTTTGGCTTCTTTGATTCTAATTCAACTCCTACATTTGTTTTGGATGTAATTAAGGAGAATGCTCAGTTTGTATCTTGTTTCTGTTAATAAAAAGTTTTTATTCTCAGCACATATATGTGTGTGTGTGATGACTCGAAAACCCGTTAGTAGCAATTAAGAATTGCAGTCCTCCCTTAGATTTGAATATCCATAAGTGAGCCTGCCAGTCTACCACCTAGCCGCCTAGTATCACTTTGCCCTCTTGAGTAGATATATTAAAGGGCAAACTTTATCATTTAAACCAACGTGACGCTCCTTACATCACAAGTTAGAAAGTATATTGTCTTAACCTATGGGTTACCATGAATCTAACCTTTCTATCTACATATAAAAATTGATTTAGAACCATCCTCTAGGTTGTCTACCCATATAAGATGTACGACATCAATTACATGTGATTGATCATTGTTTGGTTGTTGGCTTAATAGACCTTAGCTATTTGAAAACTCTTGGATGCCCAATTAGGTATAATTCTAAAAAAAAAAGGAGGAAAAAAAGTCTAAAAAGTCCAATTTCTTGTAAGATAGAACTCGGGACGTGATAAAAAGGAAATATTGAAAGGGACTTGCATGTCATCGTTAAACTTTTGGTAAGTGCAAGAAGATAATTTGCTCTAACGCTCCATTTGTTTCGATGGAAAACTTTGTGTAAAGATAGTTTTTCATATTTTTTAGTATTTGGTAGTATAAAAAAAGATGAGTCAAAGGAAAACTATATTTGGTCAACATTAAAAGTATGGCTTATTTTTAGAGATTGTTTTCTATTAAATTTTTTTAGAAAACAACTATATCTCACAGCAAACTAAATAAGGGAAGTTAGGAGGTTGTTTTTCAACTCATTTAAAGTTGTTACCAAACATTAGAAAATGAGATAGTTTTAAAGAAAATGTTTCTTGAAAAATGACTCGTTTTCTAGAAAACGTCATTACTGAAACAAACAGAGCGTAATATCATATTCATTTTCCAATCCAAATTTAACCATTAATCTAGAGAGATATAAATCTAATCCATAATAATTGTCTTTTATTATTAAGTTAAGATAATAATTAATTTTGACATAAATAGCCCGTTCAAATCCAAGCCAATATTATTCACAAGTCACAACCCATGAGAATAGTATATTATATTGATGAGTTAGTTGTGCTTTGTAGACACTAACAAATAGTTACCACGTTTTGTGAAAAAAAATGTTAAAAGCATCACAAAAGAATAGTGATTGTCCATGAACATCCGAAGTTCAAACAACACTTTACCCAAAAAAAAAAAAAAGTTCGAACAACACTGCAACAGACTAATCACCCGCGTCCACGTCATCCGACATACGCGTGGGCCGGCAGCCGAAAACGGTAATTAACCCAAAATCACAGGGATAAAACCGTCATTATATCACAATCCACCGGGGGCAAAATCGGAACACAAATAAAAACCCCCCAATTTCTCCATCTTCTTTCTTTCCAGATAATAGCCTTCAGAGAAGAAGAAGCTATTTTAATTTGTTCAAATACCCAAAACCGAGTTGGGCACCCGTTTCTGAACTCACTGAGTCAACTCGACTCGACGATCCGAAAACACGTCCAAACATGGAGATCGCTCCGGAGGCGGCGCCGAGCATAGACGGCGATTACGAGAACGGCGACGTTTCGGGCAGCAGCGTGAAAGCGGCGTCGTATTCGGCTTCGAATTCGTCGTTGTCGCCTCGAGGCTTGAAGGGGAGCGTGGAGGCGAGGTATGAGGAAGAGGAGGAGGAGGAGGAGGAGGACGTGTGCCGGATCTGCCGGAACCCGGGTGACTCCGATAACCCGCTCCGGTACCCGTGTGCTTGTAGCGGAAGCATCAAGTATGTTCATCAGGAATGCCTTTTGCAGTGGCTCAATCATAGCAACGCTCGCCAGTGCGAGGTTCGTTTCTCTCTCTCTCTCTCTCTCTCTCTGATCGGTTTTGAATTGGCGGTTTGATTGATAGAAATGTTGAAAGATCGATAAGAGAAGGTCTAATTAGGGTTTTAGGGTTTCTTTTGTAATTATTTTATTATTGAATTTTAATCATTTAATCTTGGTGAATTTGATAATTTTGTGAATTAGGGTTTTGATGATCTTAGGAGATTTGGATAGGTGAAATTGTAATTTTTTAATTTGTTTTGTGGAAAATTGTAGGGTAATTTTTGGCGGGTGGGGTCATGAATCTCTGGTTTACTCTCGTGAGGTGGGTCCAAAGGGCCGTTCCTTAGTGAGGTTCTACCTCATTAAAAAAAAAAGGGTAAATTTGAAAATGATGAATAGAGAAAGACACAATTTTGAACGTTTGCTAATTGTTCTTTATGGAAATTTAGTAGAGCTGAAGAGTAATTTGTTATATCTTGGTTGTGAAAGGGTCTCTAATGTAGTTAGAGTGTAGCAAGGAAGTATTGGGTATTGTAATTCACACCAATTAGAATGGGATTTTCAATTTTTTGAAATGGTTGGAATCTTGTTTTCCTCTTAAGGGAATGTGGATTGTTGAACATTAAAAAGGGAATTGGACTTTAGCAACTTTGGGAGTCTAATTGTGAAAGAGTCTCCTTCTTCTTCTGCTACTTTAATGTCATGTGTTTTTGGTTTTATCATGAATATTATAGCTATAAGCCTATAACAATGCTTTTAGGCAAAATACTAAGCATATGGATCCAAAATGATTATGGTTAGCATGGTTTCTAATCCTGTGTATGTGTATTTTGATTAATGTGTTACAGGTCTGCAAACATGCATTTTCCTTCTCCCCTGTTTATGCTGAGAATGCTCCAACAAGGCTTCCTTTTCAGGAGTTTATTGTTGGGATGGCAATGAAAGCCTGTCATGTTCTGCAATTCTTTTTGCGCCTTAGCTTTGTCCTTTCTGTGTGGCTCCTCATAATACCTTTCATTACCTTCTGGATATGGCGGTTGGCTTTTGTAAGGAGTTTTGGTGAAGCGCAGAGATTATTTCTAAGTCATTTATCCACTACGGTTATCCTTACTGATTGTCTGCATGGGTTCCTACTTTCTGCTAGCATTGTGTTTATTTTTCTGGGTGCCACCTCTTTGAGGGATTACTTCAGGCATTTACGGGAACTTGGAGGTCAGGATGCTGAGAGAGAAGATGAAGGGGACAGAAATGGTGCTCGTGCTGCAAGAAGACCTCCTGGACAAGCTAATAGGAATAATGCAGGTGACGGAATTGGTGAAGATGTGGGTGGAGCACAAGGGATTGCAGGAGCTGGTCAATTGATAAGGAGGAATGCAGGAAATGTTGCTGCTCAGTGGGAGATGCGGGCAGCTCGTCTTGAGGCTCATGTTGAACAGATGTTTGATGGTTTGGATGATGCTGATGGTGCAGAGGACGTGCCTTTTGATGAGCTTGTTGGCATGCAGGGCCCTGTTTTTCATTTAGTAGAAAATGCATTCACTGTAAGTTTATTGTTTCTCTTTTGTTCTTCTTCTGATCAATTCTTGTTACAATACCTATTTTGCCATTTAGTTTCCAATCTATCATGCTTTTGCGGCTCACTTACCCTTTGACTTTATATTTGGCTAATAGTTTTATATGCTGGCAAAGTTTCTTTTTAGTATGTGCTGGCAGTCATATTAAAGGACTGTGCCCTTGTTGTTGGTTAGTGTGAGTTACAACATTAACTTTTCTGTTTAATATTCTTTTTAAGAATTAAACATGAAATAAGTAAGCCATTCAATTTAGGAGCTGTCTTAATCTTACATGGATCATCGAGTATGTTGTTAGATTTTTGAACTTAATTGGGTAGGGGACTAGGGCTCTTAGTCGATCTACCAATGAGGGATTGTAGGTAGTGGTCTGATGGGTTTACAAATATGTAAGATTGCTCCACAATTGCTATAAAGACACAGCGTCTGTAATTCAATTGAAGTTTCCATTCATTACTGCTCCTTTTTAAAGTTATGGAATTCTGCTCACTTTATCACTGCCCTACCCCACCCTGCTTTGCTGTACGGATACAAGTGATACAATAGGGGAAGACAGTTTAATTAGAGACTCTTCTACAATAGACATGCGCACGCACATGCCAATGCACATGCACATGCACATGCACATGCGCGCGCACACGTATGTATTTATATGAAGGGGGGGGTAATGTCTTGCATGTCTAATACCCAATATAACCCAGTAAACACACTGGTATGTTACTATCAATATGTTTGATGCTGCATAACTTGGTAAATGTATCACATAATGTATCTATGTGTGGAGTGGCTTTAAATAGGATATAATTACAAGAGGAAGTATGCTATGGATACTGCATTATTTGAGTTTACAATATACAATCATCCCATCATGCATACTGGTGAGACTGAATCTTTAATATGGTTTCACATGCAATTATATGGTGGTTGATTATATTGGAAAGGAATGGAGAGGAGCAAGCCCCCAGGTGCATAGAAGTGGGATTGCTGCCCCTTATACATTTACAATTGAGTCATATCTTACACATTAGTGGGAAAGTAGGGCAACTATTAAGTTAGTGGACTCCATACTGCCCTTACATATGAGATCCTATCATATATTCTACCACTATATATATTGCTTTCATCATTATATTTGACTGACATAATTATGCTGTGAATTTATGTGTTTTAACTTACTGTGTCTTTTAGTCCATTACCAAAAAAAAAACTAAAAGTCAATTTTCTCTCCTGTTTTTGGTTGGTTTATGAGTGGTCCTATGCCTTCTGCAGGTTCTGGCAAGCAATATGATATTCCTTGGTGTTGTGATTTTTGTGCCTTTTTCGTTAGGCCGGATAATACTCTATTATGTATCTTGGCTTTTCTCCACCGCTAGTGGTCCAGTTTTGTCAACAGTCATACCACTTACTGACACTGCCCTCTCCTTAGCAAATACTACTTTGAAGAATGCGTTAACTGCTGTTACAAATTTGTCATCTGAAAGCCAAGAAAATGGTATGGTTGGCCAGGTTGCGGAAATGTTGAAGGGCAACTTTAGTGGTCTAAATGAAGTATCAAACAATATTAGTTCACCACTTTCAGCAGATCTCTTGAAAGGGGCAGCTATTGGAGCATTACGGCTTTCGGATGTTACAACTCTTGCCATTGGATACGTGTTTATTTTTTCTCTAGTTTTCTTCTACCTTGCCATTGTTGCGTTTATCCGGTACACTAAGGGTGAGCCTTTGACTTTGGGGAGGTTTTATGGTATTGCTTCTATAGCAGAAGCAATTCCATCTCTCTTCAGGCAGTTTTTGGCAGCAATGAAGCATTTGATGACCATGATAAAGGTTGCTTTCCTTCTTGTCATTGAACTTGGGGTGTTTCCTTTGATGTGTGGATGGTGGTTAGATGTATGTACTATAAGGATGTTTGGAAAGTCAATGGCTCAAAGAGTTCAATTCTTCTCAGCTTCTCCTTTAGCGAGCTCATTGGTTCATTGGGTTGTAGGAATCGTTTATATGTTACAGATAAGCATATTCGTCAGCCTTCTTAGAGGGGTATTCTTCTTTGCCTTCATATCATATCATTACAATGATTTCTCTACCATTTTTCCTGATATGTTAATGATCTGATGGATTATTATTTGCTTGCTATTATCAGGTTTTGCGTAATGGAGTGTTGTACTTTCTTCGAGATCCTGCTGATCCAAACTACAATCCTTTCCGTGATTTGATTGATGATCCTGTGCACAAGCATGCTCGCAGGGTTCTGTTATCAGTTGCTGTCTATGGGAGTTTGATTGTGATGCTGGTGTTCTTACCAGTCAAACTTGCTATGCGGATGGCTCCCTCCATTTTTCCACTTGATATATCGTATGTTGGCCCCTAATGTTTCTGTGGCACCTGTTGTTAGCAATTAACCAATACATTTTTCATGTTGATATTGTCTGTTAGCTTACTTCTGGATGTTTTTCTTCTATTGCAGGGTGTCTGACCCATTTACTGAAATTCCAACTGACATGCTACTCTTCCAAATTTGCATCCCATTTGCCATTGAGCATTTTAAATTGCGGACAACAATTAAATCCCTTCTCAGATATTGGTTTACAGCAGTTGGCTGGGCACTTGGTTTAATGGATTTCTTGTTACCCAGCCCTGATGACAATGCTGGTCAGGAAAATACAAATGGGGACTTAGGAAGGCAAGATAGACCTCAGGCATTACAAATAGGTGGACATGATCGGGCCCTAGTGGTTGCAGGTGCTGATGATCCAAACAGAGGCATTCTTGCATCAGCGAACTCAAATGTTTCAGAGGAAGATGCTGATGAACAATCTGATTCAGAGTAAGTTATGTGTACATTGGAATTTTAATTATCACTAGTGGGTCTAAATAATGTCTCAGGTGGAAGTCTGTTGAATGGTATTAGGCTTTTAGCTATGGTGTATTTTCTTTTTAATAATACCATCTTTTTAGCAAGTTTCTACCTTACTGCCTGAATGCATTACTATAGGTTTGCGTTCTCCCTCGATTCTTCATATTATGGAGTTGTCACCTAGACTTAGTTTCTTCTTTGCATTTTTACTTATTAAAAAGAAAAAGTTACTTCTTTATATTTGAATTATGTGTTTTTGTTATATTTGAATTATGTGTTTTTGTTATTGGTTCTAGACTGTTCTAGCTTCCACCTAACATTTGCTCAAATTGTCTTTTAGCAGGTATGGCTTTGTACTTCGCATTGTCTTGTTGTTGGTGGTGGCTTGGATGACTCTGCTCATCTTCAACTCTACCTTAATAGTTGTACCAATCTCAATTGGAAGGGCAATCTTCAATGTTATTCCTCTTCTCCCAATAACTCATGGCATCAAGTGCAATGGTATAATGGTTTGACTGAATATTTTTCCTACTGATTGCTCTTCATATTCTGCGATGAGAATGTTAATTTGTTGTCATTTTCTTTCTTTTCTTAGATCTATATGCTTTCATCATTGGAAGTTACTTAATTTGGACTGCCGTAGCTGGTGCTAGATACTGCATTGAGCATATTAGAACAAAGAGGGCTAAAGTTTTGTTGGGCCAAATTTGGAAATGGTGTGGCATCGTTACTAAGAGTTGTGCGCTTTTGTCAATATGGGTAAGAATCATCTAGGTTTATTTTGCTAAAGCTGGGTTTTTTCTTTAGTTCTGATTGTTAGCTATATGCTTAAAATGCTCTGATGCTTGTGTTCCAGATTTTTGTAATCCCAGTATTGATTGGGCTGCTATTTGAGCTTTTGGTGATTGTGCCAATGCGGGTGCCTGTGGATGAAAGTCCAGTTTTTCTCCTGTATCAGGACTGGGCATTGGGGCTCATTTTTCTTAAGATCTGGACTAGACTGGTGAGTCTTGTATCACGTTATGTGCATTTCAACTTGGTATCATCAAGATAAATGATTTACTTTACTAAATAAATTGATGGGCTTGCTATGGAATCTGTTTGCAAGTTCTTCTACCTCTTGAAGTATGCTGCCAGTTATCAAGTGAATGTAACTTTTTACTGGACTTATAAAAAAAAAAAAAAAAAGCTTTTTACTGGACTTCTAAATTGCTTTTAAAACTGGGAATGCAATCAAAGGGAAATTTTGTAATATTTTAAAGCCATCAACTTTTCCAGACCTGGTATTAGACTGATGCTAATTTTTTGTTTAGCAGTTCTATTTAGAAAGATCTGAGCGAGAGATGTTAAATCATGGTCTTCCAAATTTTCAGTGCTTTGAGTGATTTCAAACATTTTCTTAACTTTTCAAAATTTCTATTACATATTTTAAAGGGAGCTTGTTTATATGGACAATCTTATAAATATCATTTTCATGGCAATTTGGATTGTCTACTGAAGCAAAATATTTGGGTATTGGTGCATTCTGGTATAAAATTAAAATCTCATTTCAATTAGGGCATACCAAATTTTCCAAAATAACCTTTAGTTTGAAAAACAAATTAGAAATAGGCTAACAATTGGTATTGGTCTGAAATTGTACATCTGGTCAAAAAACCTGAAAATTTCTGAAATGGCTGAAACAGACTGAAACACTGAAATTTATAGTGAGACGTGGTTTGGTATACACTAAACTATATTTTGTCTGAAACAGTTTGGTATTTATAACTTAGTGATAGAGTGATTAGTACCACCTTCCAATCCCCCCCCCCCCCCCCTCCAAAAAAAAAGTGAGCAAGAGTTGCATTTATATCATGAATGGGTGGACCGGGAGGTTGTTTATTTAATTAACAGTTGACTTAGTCTTTTTTTTCCTTGGGTGTTTGTATGGTGCTTGAACAGGTTATGTTGGATCATATGATGCCAATGGTGGATGAAAGTTGGCGAATTAAATTTGAGAGGGTGAGAGAAGATGGTTTCTCCAGGCTTCAAGGTCTTTGGGTTTTGCGTGAGATTGTCTTCCCGATAATAATGAAGCTTTTGACAGCCTTATGTGTCCCTTATGTTTTAGCCAGAGGGGTGTTTCCGGTGCTTGGATATCCATTAATAGTAAACTCAGCAGTCTATCGATTTGCCTGGCTGGGATGTCTCTGCATCAGTGTGTTGTGCTTCTGTGCCAAGAGATTCCATGTCTGGTTCACAAACCTTCACAATTCCATACGTGATGATCGCTATCTGATTGGCCGTAGGCTTCATAACTTTGGGGAAGACATTGTAGAGAGGCAAAGTGAGGTAGGGACTTCTGATGAAATGCAAGATTCTAATCTGCGGGGCACTGGTTTAATTCAACATGACCGAGAAGTTGATGTGGGGTTGCGACTGAGGCGTGCTATCCAACATGATGCTTAACAAATAAGGCATGTATTTGGTCAGTTTTGACATTTGTTGAGGCTTTTATGAAGCATCAGACTTGTACTCCATTATGTTGACAGGATGCATGCACCCTTATGCATTGTCAAGTTTAGGTTTATTGTTTCTTTTACCAAAAGAAAATGTCTAGGGCTATTGTTTGGCTTGTGTATATGTTACTCGTTAACTTAGTTATTTGTAGGAAACAAATAAAATATAGTTTGTTCATAAAAATTTGCATTTTTCATATTTTCATGTATATTTGCCTTTCTATGTACATTTTTATGGACATACATGCCTACGTCCCTATATCTGTGTTCATAGCTTAGTCTGGCCAGCTGATGTGCGTTGTAAACAATTGAAAGCACATGGGTTGTTTTGTGTTGTTTTGTTTTTAAAGGACTAGAACAATTTCTTCTATAGGCAAGCATATATTTTATCATTAGTGCATATGGACTTAAAAAGTATCAGGGCTAGAACAAATTCTTCTTAAAGAAACTGTGAATTCTGGTGATAACGATATAGTAAATTTCTTTTGAGTTTGGGAGTATATTGTGTTGTTTTGTCTTTGGAGAAGAGAGATACTCCCCAGTTTCCTTTCCAAACTCGATCTTTTGAGAAAATGATAGGCTGAGAATGACTTTCTTACCAATGGGATGAACTAGTTTTACTCCCAACGGAAAATTAGGCTGAAACGTAAAGAACCAAGTCCTTTGAGCCCACCTGCTTATTCAATATCAATAATAAGAGGTTATACTCGTTAAACTACTCAAGATATTGTACTGTATATTCTCTCACTCTTTCTTGATAATTGCTACAAAGTGGAGGAGGGAGATTTGGTTTTGAGTTAAATTTGGAATAATGAAATGATTATAAGAAAAACAGTGATGATGCAACAGTATCTTTTATGCAGTCAACGCATTTTATTGCTACTTTAATCTGAGTTTTGTAACTTAATTGTTTGATAGTGACACTCCTAATATCTGACATCAAAAATTTATATACCTTTCAACTATCAAATTATAAATAAAATAGTAAATTATAAATACTCTTATTCTAAATTATTGGTCATTTATTCCATTTTAAAATGTTTTAAAATATTAAATATAGTCATTTTTGTTGAAATAGGAAAATGTGTCATCCTTTGGAACTAGAAGGGGCCACATGGTTCTTTTTTGAAGGAGAAGAAGAAAAAGACCCCGAAAGATGGAGTAAGCTAGATTGTGACGGTTTCTTGGTTAAGTGGTTTTGAACAGAAGTGGTTCACTAGAATCAGTGATCGCCTTTGGCAAAGAAACTATCAAATTATAAATAAAATAATAAATTAAAAATATTCTCTTATTCTAAATTATTGGTCATTTATTCCATTTTAAGATGTTTTAAAATATTAAATATAGTCATTGTACGGGCGTCACCCTCCTTCAAGCCCACTTACCCAGAGGCCAATGGAGGTAATAACATGTGTAAGAACCTTACACTGATTCGATGCACGGGCTCATTTCAGGCAAGTTCTAATGCTTGTCCAAAACCCAAAGCCTAAGGATAAAAACACTCATGACATGGCCGACGAAGGTGAAGTCTCATCGCCTCCGATAAACATGTCCCCCGAGCAGGTTGAACTCGGATTGCATGGCATCACCTAGGGGATGCCGCAGCTGAGCAGAAAATCTACTGGTGGAGCTAGTTCCGATGCCACTGTCACCTTTTCCCACCCATCACCAAACATCCACTTAAGTGAAATGGTATTGGACTTTCCTGCTGTTGCCTAAGGAATGCCCCTGCCGGGCACCAAGTCTAACAGTGGAGCCAGTTCCAATGCCACTATCACCTTCCCCCACTCACAATTAAGCATCCACTTAGGGGAGACAGTATTGGACCTCTCCTTCCACCCACCAGGAAAATGATCATGGCCATTCCACTAACTTTGGCTATAAATAGGAAAGGAAGATTCAGTTGAAGGGGTTGGCAATTCTAGGGAGTAGAGACTAAGGAAATGAAGTGATCACCTTGGGAAAAAGGGGGAGAGTGATTTTGAGAGCATAGGGGACTTGGGTACATGGGCTGCCGAGCATGGTATCTCCCATTGTAGGAAATCCAAAAGCCCGCGATACAAATAGATTGTGAGCCCAAATACCTCTTAGGCCCAACAACCGTATTGGGTTGCGCACAATTAACGCCGTCTGTGGGAATCTCCTACGTTGCTGTGGTACTATCAGCTTGCACGGGAGAATGTCTAGAAATAGGCTGAGAAGTCATGTAGAGAGTGGCTCTGGAGGGTCATCGCGGGGGCCTACATGGCGAGAAAGGAGGCAAAAAAGGCAAGAGGACAGACGACAGGAGGAAGCAGAGGAATCTGGACCCGGAGAAGGATCATACCAAACCCTCCGGACAATGTCTGACGCTTCGGGATGCAGTCGCCTCGACAGGAGAGATTAGGCGCTTGAGTAGAGGGATCAAGAACTCTAGCGCCTACGCAAGACGGTGAGGGATTTGGAGTTGCAAGTGCGGGGCAGACGCAGGAGAAGGGACCATGAGGAACGAAGAGAAAGGTCGGCAAGTGTAGGGAATCACTGTGCGGCAGGATCCCATCAATCTGAGTCCCGGTCAACACCGCGATTGTTCATGAGAATATGCGGACTGTGAATCGACTTCCTCGGATGAAGGGCGACCTCGAAATGTGTCCATGGATGCAATGAGCCGAGCGTTACGCCAAGCTGCCCAGTCTCCATTCTCGAGAGACATTGAAAGCGCGCCTATGCCGAGCAGATTCACACAGCCGCCATTCAATTCCTACACCGGAAAGACAGACTTGGTGGAACATGTAAGCCACTATATTCAAATGATATCTTTACACGCCCATAACGATACATTGATGTGTAAGGTCTTCCCTTCGAGCCTCGGCCCCACTGTTTTGAGGTGGTTCAACGAATTAAAGAAAGGTTCGATCTATAGTTTTTCGGAACTGATCCAGGAGTTTGGAGTACGATTCATGACTTGCAGCTGGGTTCCGCAGCCCGTAGACGCATTACTATCAATGAAAATTGGGGCTGGGGAAACCATTTGCAACTATGCCAATCGGTACTGGGAACTGTATAACGAGATCTGCGGGGGCAATGAAAAGATCGCATCGAGCACCTTCCGGATGGGATTACCTGAAGAGTCCGGGCTGAGAGAATCATTGACGAGAAGGCCTCCCGAGGATATGAGGCAGTTGATGAAGCGTATCGAGTAGTACAAGCACTTAGAAGACGATCGGTTGCAGACCAAGGGGAAAGCCCCGATCATCAATTATCCCTGGAATATTGGCTTCCATCCCAAACCCAAGAAGGATCTGAGGGTTCAAGAGTTCGGATCGGTGATTGGAGGAGTTAATACGGCCTTCAAGGAGCCCATGCACAAGATCATTGATCAGATAAAAACTGAGCCGTATTTTAAGCGGCCGAACAGGATGGAGGGCGACCTATCAAGGAGAAATCAGAATTTGTATTGCACCTATTACAAAGACAAAGGACACCACCGAGCAGTGTAGAGTATTGAAAGATCACCTGGAACAGTTGGTGAAGGCAGGACATTTGAAAGAGTTTCTGGTGGAAACGAGGAATCAGGAGATCGGGTAAGCAGATCGGCTGCGCAGAAACCCCCCCGCCCCCCCCGCCACCCCCTTTGGGGGTAATAGAGGTCATCCATGCAGTGCCGAAGAACCTTCAAGCACCCACGACGAGGGGGGTATTGGCTGTGGTATCAGCAAAGAGTTGCATAAAAGAACGTCCCCCGGGGAAGAGGTTGAGACACACTAAACTACCTATAGTGTTTCATGATGATGATATGGAGGTCACCACTCAACCGCACCACGATGCTTTGGTGGTCACGGCCCGGGTAAGAGGTTTCATGGTAAAAAGAATAATGATAGATCAAGGGAGTGGCGCAGATGTAATGTACCTTGACTTGTACAGGGGGCTCAGAATGAAAAAGGAGGACTTATCCATGTATGATACGCGTTGATGGGATTTGATGGGCATATGGTGATTCCAGAATGGCAGATTTCACTCCCAGTCAGCATGGGAGGTAAGGAAGTAATTGTAACGTTTATAGTGGTCACCTCATTTTCGCCATACACAGCGATCCTCGAAAGGCTGTGGATTCATGACATGGGAGTCGTGCCGTCCATATTGTATGTAAAGGTCAAATTTCGAACTGAAGAAGGAATTGCAGTGATAAGGGTTGATCAGCAAACGGCCAGACAGTGCTTAATAGCTATAGCCAACAAACAAATCGAGCAAATGGAGTCAACCAAGGAGGCTCCCCTATAGCAATTACAGCAGCCCCAAGTGGAGGGGACCAACGTTGCCGAGGATCTAGTTAAAGTGAAAATCATGCTGGAAGGTGAAAGGAACTGATAGGGGCAAGCTTGAGCAACAGGGAAAGGGTGGAGTTACTGCTTTCCCTTGTACAAAACGTGGATATATTCGCATGGAGTCCATATGAGGTGCCCGGGGTCAACCCCGAGTTTATAGTCCACAAGCTAAATATGGATCCTTTATGCCCTCCTAAGAAACAGAAATCAAGAAGGTCCGCTAAAGAGCATGTTGAAGCGGTCAGATAGGAGGTTGGGAATCTGAAAGAAGCAGGGGCCATAAAAGAAGCGTTCTTTCCGGAATGGCTTGCAAACACAGTGGTGGTGAAGAAAAAGAATGGTAAGTGGAGGGTTTGTGTTGAATTTACTAATCTAAATCGAGCATGCCCGAAGGATCCGTTTTCGATGCCAAAAATCGATCAATTGGTGGACACTACGTACGGGCACCCGAGAATGAGCTTTCTTAATGCTTTCCAAGGTTATCACCAGATTACCTTAGCCGCCGAGGATCAGGAGAAGACTGCATTCATAACACCTGATGCCAACTATCATTATACCGTGATGCCATTCGGGTTGAAGAACGCAGGAGCCACTTATCAACGAATGATGACGAGGATGCTTAGGGATAAGATTGGGCGTACGGTCGAGGTGTACATTGATGACATGATAATAAAAAGCAAGCAGGAAGGGCAACATATTGACAACCTTAAAGAGGTGTTTGAGATACTCTGACGACACCAACTGCGCTTCAATGCTGATAAGTGCGCTTTCGGAGTATGGTCTGGCAAATTCTTGGGTTATTTAATTACCAAACGGGGGATCGAAGTTAACCCCAATCAGATTGAAGCCGTGAAACGTCTCAAACCACTGACAATCCGAAGGAGGTTCAAAAGTTGACTGGCATGTTGGCTGCTCTCAACTGATTTATTTCCAAGTTCGCTGATAGGTGCTAACAATTTTATCAGCTTTTGAAGAAATGGAAGGGGTTTCAATGGGACAAGGAGTGTGATAAGGCCTTCCAAGACCTTAAGGACTATCTGGGACAGGCACTGACGTTGACAGCCCCGGAGGTAGGAGAAGACCTGTATATGTACCTCTCGGTATTTGAGCATGCAGCCAGCGCTGTGCTACTGAAGGATAGTGGTGTGCAGCTGCCAATTTACTACATAAGCAAGACATTTATTGACGCCAAGACCAGGTATTTACCATTGGAGAAACTGGTGCTGGAACTCATGCATTCCACCCGAAAATTGCCCCATTACTTTCAAGCTCACATCGTCCATGTTCTGACCGAGTATCCTCTTCAGTCATTGTTAAGAAGATCTGACTTTACGGGGAGGATAGCTAAGTGGGGGACTCGGCTAGGCTCATTCGACATCAGATACAGGCCGAGGAACTCGGTGAAGGGATAAGTACTTGCAGACTTTATTGTCGAGTTCTCGCCAAAAAGTACGGATATTGTTTGCCTTGTGGAGGTCAGGCCATGGAAAGTATTCGTGGATGGCGCATCCAACACGGCAGGAGCGGGGGCTGGAATTGTGGTCATCACCCCAAAAGGGCTAAAGCTAGAGCACTCGTTCAGATTAGGCTTTAGGGCTTTTAATAATGAGGCCGAGTATGAGGCTCTGCTTGCTGGACTAAGAGTTGTCATGGATTTGGGAGCCAAAGAGGTGGAAGTTTACTCAGATTCTCTCCTAGTAGTAAATCAGGTGCAAGGGAACTTCGAGACCAAAGACCCTCGGACGATTGAATATCTGCGGCTGGTAAAGCAGACCATGGGTAATTTTTCAAATTTCAAGATTGAACGGGTAGCTCGGGGACAGAACCAGCACGTCGATTCCTTAGCAACGCTAGCATCATTGATAGCTGACATGGTACCTTGGTTGATCAGGGTGGAGTTAGTGGCCAAACCAAGTATTACCGCTAGGGCACCGGTTGCACAGGTCACCATAGCCGAGAAGTGCTGGATGGACCCTATCATTGATTTCCTTGCAGAAGACCAAGCCTCAGAAGATGAAAAAGAGGCAGCCAGAGTACGACGAACTGCTACTCAATATTGGTTATTTGCCAATCAGAAGTTATATCTAAGATCATTTGAAGGACTATACCTGCAGTGTTTTCATCCTAATCAAGCTGAAGAGCTACTAGCTGAGCTACACGAGGGTGTGTGCGGTAGTCACGTGGGGGGACGCTCATTGGCTCACCGAGCAATGACGCAAGGGTTTTGGTGGCCGCAGATGAGGAAAAATGCAACAGAGCATGCACGGAGGTGTGAGCAGTGTCAGATACACACACCGATGATCTATTAACCTGCGGGGAACTTGAACCCAGTGAACAGCCCCTGGCCATTTGCCCGGTGGGGGATAGACATAGTCGGGCCATTCCCCCGGGCAACGGGTAACCGGAGATTTGTGTTGGTGGCGGTAGACTACTTCATGAAGTGGGCAGAAGCAGAAGAGCTGGCAAACATCCGAGATGTTGATGTCAAAAGATTCGTATGGAGAAACATTATAACAAGATTTGGCGTGCTGGAGTCTCTTGTGTCGGACAATGGTCTACAGTTCGGCAATAAAGCTTTCTGAGAGTTCTGCAACAACCTCGGCATCAGGAACCGGTATTCCACATCGGCATATCCGCAGAGCAACGGCCAAGCAGAAGCTACCAATAAGGCCATCGTGAGTGGATTGAAGAAGAGGTTGGAGGGCGCTAAGGGTAGATGGGCCGAGGAGTTGCCAAGCGTCCTATGGGCATACCGGACAACTCCTAGGAGATCCACGGGAGAAACACCATTCTCTCTAACTTACGGGGCAAAGGCTGTCATCCTCGCCGAAGTAAACCTATGCAGCGCCCGAGTAGCAGGATTTGCTCCGGACGAGAACGAGAAGCTAATGTCAAAGTAGCTAAACTTGCTGGAGGAACACCGAGAAGCGGCCACCATTCGACTGGTAGAATATTAGCAAAAACTCGCTCAGAGGTACAATAGAAATGTGAGGAAGAGGGAGTTTGCCGCAGGAGATCTAGTGCTTCGTAAGGTCGTAGGGAATACACGAGACACTAATGCAGGGAAACTAGCTCCGTCTTGGGAAGAGCCCTATCGAGTGACTGCTATTGCAAGTGCAGGGGCATACTACTTAGAGGATTTGGAGGAGAAACCACTTCACCGGCCATGGAATGTTCACAACTTAAAAAAGTTTTATCAATGACCGGTTACTTTCCAAAGATGTAAACTTGATGTAATTCTGCATTATTACATATTAATATGACGGTATTTATTCATGCAGGTGCATTTAACCCCACTACTATCAAGTTATTATCACTGGGCTAGAAATATAGAGAGAATCGCGAGCATAAAGTCAACTCATTCACGCTAAGGACAGAAACCTGTCCTCGGTTCAATCCCTATCATCGAGCAGGTGGAAATCTTAAGCTATTATCTTCTAAGGACGGAAACCTATCCTCGGTTCGATTCCTATCACCAAGCAGGTGGAAACCTTAAGCTATTATCTTTTAAGGACGAAAACCTGTCCTCGGTTCGATCCCTATCACCGAGCAGGTGGAAACCTTAAGCTATTAACTTCTAAGGACGGAAACTTGTCCTTGGTTTGATCCCTATTATCGAGTAGGTGGAAACCTTAAGCTATTATCTTCTAAGGACGAAAACTTATCCTCGGTTCGATTCCTATCACCAAGCAGGTGGAAACCTTAAGCTATTATCTTCTAAGGACAGAAACTTGTTCTTGGTTCGATCCTTATCACCGAGCAGGTGGAAACCTTAAGCTACTATCTTCTAATGACGGAAACCTGCTCAGGGTTCGATTTCATCACCGAGCTGGTGAAAACCTTAAACTACAATTTCCTTAAGACAAAGACTCACCCTCGGTTTGACTTGCAACACCGAGCTACTGAAAACCTAAGCCAGTACTTCCTAAGGGCGGAAACTCTACTCCCAGCCCCTGGAAGTGAGAAAGCAAGGTATGATGAGCAGCCTAACCTTAATCATATGCAAAGTCGGCAGTTATCAAACAAACAGCAAGGAGACACAAGTGATATCCAAACAATATTAATTAAAACTATCCAAAAGATAGGGAAACTATTTCGTCGCCACAGCTCGGTGATTTAGGCTCATCAAACAAAAATCTAAAAAAAAAAAAAAAAAGAACAGAGAGCCAAATTTTCAAACAGCAAGGTCGGTTGGTGTGAGGGGAGTAACAGGCTGCTCAGTTCCGCTTCTAGCTGTCTGAATTATTGGTGGGGTCTGATCTTGAATGGCTTTAGCTCCAGCACGGACGTTGCTTGTAACCTTCAGGTTAACCGTTTCCACATGGGCGTCGATGTCCCGTACGAGATCCCTCATACTCAGAGTTTCCTCATCCGTGGCATTAGCTCGACTCTGAACAGGAGGGCGAGGGGCCAGGTAGGGGACCTGTGTTGGATTCCACAACGGGGAGTTCGTAGCTACTCCCATCGCTTGAAGAGCGCCTAACCATCCTTCCCCGAATCCATGTTGCCGTGCTTGTTGGATGATCGGCTCCAGAGAGCTTTCAACCTCCGAGAAGCCTGCGTTGTACCACTTATCCTCACAGGCTTCGAGGGACTCTTTCAAGTCGGCAATTTGGTCAGCTTGGGCTAGATTCAAGCTATCCGCCGTCGCTAGCTTAAGCTCTGTCTCGCCTAGTTTCGTCTCCAGGATGGTCAGCTTGCTCTCGGCGGCTCGCCGGGCTTTCTCGGCGTCTATTGCTTTCCTCTCTGATGCTGCGATAGCCTCCCCCTTCTCCCTAGCAGTAACCTTAGCAATGGCCTTCAGCGCCTTCTCTCGCTCACTGGCCTCAGTTGCATCTTTCAACCTCCTGTCCATTAGGCCAGTCAACTGCGTGGCCTGAAAATAGAATAGTAGCAGAATGGTGAAACTGGGAAGAAAGCAACCTGTTACAATGTATGCAATAAAGGAAACAGGGAATTACAGCAATGGTATGCCATTTTAGCCGTCTGACAAGCGTCTTGTCATCATCGTCCGAAAAATAATGAACGTCCTTGGGCAGCAAAAGGCCTTGCACCAAACTTTGAGCTACTCGCCCCCCTTCGCCCTTGTCCCATAACTGAACACTTGCGGTTGCTGGTAAAGGCTTATCACCCAACAGAAAAGCGTGCTACCAGCCCACCTCGGGTTGAGAAGAAGACGCCACGTTAGTCCCGACCTGGGCCACTGGTGGAGTAACAACCGGCGTCTCTTGGATCCTAGGCCTGCCCCTTGCGCGGGGCAGGGTCTTCGGTAGGGCGTCACCTGGAACGGGAGCGTTCTTCTCGGCAGCCCGTTTCCTCTTCTTTGTTTCGCCCACGGGAAGAGCCTGACCCGTTCCTTGGGGGGACTGAGGTGGAGCCACAGGTTCGGCCCCGGGTATGAACCGAGCAAAAGTCATCTCCCTACGCTTCACCATCTTTTCCACGTAGTCGAATTTAGCGCCCGAGGTACCTACTGGTTCAGCAGTTTCTTCTTCGACTATTGAGGCAGCGTTCTCTGGCTGTTTGATGGCTTCATGTCTCTTTTGATTCTAGGACACATGCTCGGCCGACTCGTCCCTTACAGGCACGATGTCATCTGCGGTGGTATAGCGGGGTCCAAGGTCTCGAGCCTCGCCAGTAGTAAGTGTGGGGGGAAGAAATTTTTTGTGTCGGATGTCTATGTACGACTGGAGCGGACTGTCTACCAAAAGCGCTTGGCTGAAATTTTGCCAAGTATTATACGCTGAGTTAACACTGAGGATCAAATGAGATGCCCTAAGTTGCCCGTCATCATGCACGAAAATCTTTGACCTGAGAACAAAATTGAGATTTCGCGTGTGTATAACTCAGAAGTTCGGTAAAAACCTTTTCGATTCTGCAACAAGCCCGAGAACATACCGATCAATAAATACACAAAAAAATAATAAGACACTAAACTAGAACAAGTGAAGATTCTCGGTACTGACCAACTTCGCGTGGCGAAAGCGGGCAAAGTAGCTGACCGGCGAGCCAGTTGCCACACACCCGAACAAACTCTCCAGCTGAGTTTTTATTGGAGTCGGGCAAACAAGAGATAAACCGGACTCGCATATCTCTAGTCTTTAAATAATAGTCACTTGTAAAGTTATCGCACAATTTGTACATGAAATTGATGTCGTGGTGGTTTAGTTGCAGCCCGAACATCTGATTCAATCGGCTGACACAACTAACAACTCTATAGAAATTAGGGGGAAGCTAGTGGGGGCATAGACCATAGAATCCTAGGGTGCTTATGATGAGAGGGTCTACAGGAAATCTAACCCCACCCTCAAGTATAGACATCAAAGGAAAAAACGCTGGCGATATCACCCACATTGCAGTACGTAATGTCGACATCCCCTGGGATACCAAAGGTCTCTCTAAAACTAGCCAAGGCAGCCTTAAGGGTGAGAAGGTGAGAATACCCCATTCCTAAAGTATGAAACAGAGAAGAATCCAAAAAGAAAGAGAGGTAAAGAAGACTTACTTTGGGTTCTAGGGAGTGAAGAACTGAGAAGAGTTTTTGTGCAGGAGAGGAATGCTTGGCAAAGAGGAGATTGAGAGTGAAAGGAATGCAAAGAGTGAAATGGGATCCCAGAATGGGCTATTTATAGGGCTTGTAGCATTTAATGAGGTGAGGGGCGGGAAAACCCTCCCAAATTCCTTTTGGGTAACCTCCCCACACACGTAGGCACAGTTTACGAACCGTCAGACGGTTCGCGAACCGTCGAACGATTCACCAACTATCGAATTTTAATTACTGATGTGACAACCTGACACGGCACCACTTTCAAGAAGTCTACTATGATGATTGCCCTGGCTGCGTGTAGAGGGTGTCCGTTTACGGGAAGTCATCATCATGACTTGACCAGGATCCTTGATTCATCACTGGAAGCAGAGCATGAATCAAAGGGGGGCTATTGTATAGGCGTCACCCTCCTTCAAGCCCACTTACTCAGAGGCCCATGGAGGTAATAACATGTGTAAGAACCTTTCACTGATCAGACGCACAGGCTCATTTCAGGAAAGTTCTGATGCTCGTCCAAAACCCAAAGCCTAAGGATAAAAACACTCATGACATGGTTGGCGAAGGTGAAGTCTCATCACCTCCGATAAACATGTCCCTCGAGCAGGTTGAACTTGGATTGCATGGCATCACCTAGGGGATGCCGCTGTCGAGCAGAAAATCTATTGGCGGAGCGAGTTCCAATGCCACTGTCACCTTCTCCCACCCATCACCAAACATCCACTTAAGTGAAATAGTACTGGACCTTCCTGCCGTTGCCCAGGGAATGCCCTTGCTGGGCATCAAGTCTAACGGTGGAACTAATTCCAATGCCACTGTCACCTTCCCCCACTCACAATTAAGCATACACTTAGGGGAGACAGTATTGGATCTCTCCTTCCACCCACCAAGAAAATGATCATGGTCATTCCACTAACTTTGGCTATAAATAGGCAAGGAAGATTCAATTGAGGAGGTTGGCAATTCTGGAGAGTAGAGACTAAGGATAGGAAGTGATCGCCTTGGGAAAAAGCCGGAGAGTGATCTTGAGAGCATAGGGGACTTGGGCACATGGGCTGCCGAGTGTAGTATCTCCCATTGTAGGAAATCCAAAAGCCCACGATACAAATAGATTGTGAGTCCAAATACCTCTTAGGCCCAACAACCGTATTGGGGGTGCGCACAGTCATTTTTGTTGAAATAGGAAAATGTGTCGTCCTTTGGAACTAGAAGGGGTTCTTTGGAACTAGAAGGGGCCACATGGTTCTTTTTTGAAGGAAAAGAAGAAAAAGACCCCAGAGATGGAGTAAGTTAGATTGTGACGGTTTCTTGGTTGAGTGGTTTTGTATAGAAGTGGTTCACTAGAATCAGTGATCGCCTTTGGCAAAGAAACATGAGAAAAATGAAGGGAAAAGTTCTTCTCTTTAATCAAAAAAGAAGTGCAAGAGAGGGGACTTCTAATTCCTTTGCATTACCAAGATACGGGACTAGTGGTGAAACTGAAAAGTTTAGCATGTAGCACCAAAAAGGTCAGAAGGGATAATAGCTATGATAAGAACATAAAAATAGGAAAACTAGAGCTACTAGATTATAAGCAATAACTGTACTGTTGTATTATCATGGAGAACGGACAATACAGTTTAAGTAACTCTATGTTAAAAGTTAAAACCTAAAAGTGCCATAGATATTACTCTTTGAACCATTTCTTAAGTTAGTTTTGTTCCTCCTGCTTTTTAAATTTGTTGTATTTTCTTTTCCTTTTTCTTTTGTTTTTTTGGGCTACAACCATTCCACCACTAATGCATTGGATTCCATCAGAACTTTGCAATTAGGCATGCTTGGATAGGAGTAGTAGTAGAACAGGTGACCTTTGGGAAGTCCTTGTGTTGCAACTACTTTTATTTTGGCTCTTCCTTTGTATACTTCCCATGTACAAGGGTTGTCCTCCCTTTTGTGTTTTTAATGAAAGTAATTTACTTAAAAAGAAAACTGAATTGTAACTTGGAATGGAACTACTATATGTGGTAAAGTTTCGACTATGCTCTACATTTGAGGATGTTTAGATTGATTGATTAGAGGAGGATAATTCCTCAGTTTAAAAAAAATTTCTTTTTGAGGGAAGCCCATGGAGTGATTAATTTTATGTTCAAGAAAATGATGGATATTTTCATTACTAAAATCACCTACAATTATAGCTGAAACTTCAGACCAAGTAGGCATATTTTGTTCCCTACCATCAATTGATCATGAACCCAATTAACTGCAAGCATATGTTATACGCATCAGACTCTTTGAATCTATCACTTTTCATATGAATTTTCTAACTAAGGCATTGATCTCATCAAACATCCTCAATAATATTTTAACTATATATAGCCGTGTTAAGGTCACATAGTGAGTCATGTCTAAGCAAAGCACTTAGCCCATTATCAATCTCTTTGGCGCCTTCTCAATAAAATAAAATAAAATAAAATAAATCTCTTTAGCTATGCAAAACGGGGTTTTTCTCCAACTATCAAAAGTAACGACCCAATTTTGTGGAGGTTTTGGACATTCGATTGAAAGATGTAAGGACTTCGTCCTTCATTAGGGCATCGACACTCTCTCATAGAATTCATTGAAATATGGAGTCGAGCCTCCTTATATTAGCCTTAAAATGTTAATTTAGGATGTTTTAGGTATCAGCAATTCTGATCTTCATAAATATAATTCCACTTATTTTAAATAAATATAATTAGATGTAATTATCCTAAAACATAGTCCAAAAACTTGTTCTTAACCCACAATTCATCTTCATTACACGTATGACAATAAACTAATTACTAAGTATAGTCACTCAACCAATTACTTAAATTTGAAAATAATTTATAGGAAAGCAAATGTACAAATACAGTATTTAGAAAGTTAATGTTTGATTTATGATAAAAAGAAGTGGCAAAGTGTAGATCAAAAACCAAAAGAGTTTGTATTTCAAACAATTGGCAGGTTTTGTTATATACCTTTCAATAAAATTCATGCTCTATAAGCACTGTTGGAATAAATAATAGTCATACTAATAAAAATAAAAAATGGAAAGAATTGACTTGTATAATATATATATATATATATATATATATATATATATATATACATATATATATATATATATTCTTAAATGTTTTGAATTGTTCTAATATCACTCACACATACACAATCAAAATGTTGCAAAATGGACATCATTTAAGATAAATTTCATAGCTACAAAATTCTTTTGTATTTCATTTTATTTTGTTTTGGTTTAGTGACAAAATTATCAAGTTAAGCAAACCATAAACATTATAGAAAAGAAAACAAAACCAAAATAGTGTTTATTTGAAGCTATTTACAACGTTACTTCTAGCACAGACCATATTTATTGTGTATTGCTGCAATTTATAATATGAGCATATGAAAAACAGTTTGCTGCTTTTGCATTAACTGTTGCCTATAGCCAAATACTTAGCTATTTTATCAAACAATTTGGGTGCATATAACTAAAAGGCAATTGCGTCTAAACCAAATTTATAAAGTAAAATTAAAGAGATTAAAGTGATAAAGCAAAAATTTAAGAGACTGATAGAGAAAGGGTTTTTTTTTTTAGAGATTATATACCCACCTTTTAGTGGAAGAATTACCTTATGATTCAATTTGGGATCTAAAGCATAGCTCTAAGAAGAAGATATAACAGTTGAAGCAAATTGGCGTCAATGGAGCTAGAAAGGGTAGAGGTGAATTGGATTTTGCTAAAGCAATAAGTAATGTGCATCTTTTCAATTTCTAAAAGAACGTTGGAATTTATTTTTCAAGTGAAGGTGGTTTGAAAGGCCAAATGCAATAATTGGTCTAATAGAGCTCAAATAGAGCGCCACATAGCAGAACCTTATGCTCTCATGCATAAGGTCTTTGCATATATATATATATATATATATATATATATATATATATATATATATATGGATTTAAAAAGAAATGTTAGGACATATGTACATATGTCATTTAGAATTGGCTAATCCTTTGACAAAACACACTTTACTTGTAATTGTGTAGATCTAGGATGATTTAAATCTTCAAGCAACTTTGTGTTCAAGTTAAGAGTTAAAGCCATGTAAATTTGTTCAAGAAACAAGTGAAAAATTGCTGTACTTTAAAGCTTGACAGATTGAATCTATCAAGGTTTAAGCTTTTTACCCGAAGCTCGACAGCATCTCGACAAATAGCCTATTTATTGAGATTTATGAAAATCAAATTTTCAGATCTGTTTTTCATGCATATCCAAGTTATTTGTGGATGGTTTCTTTTCTCACAACCCTAGACATATATAAAGATTATTTTAAGGGCCGTCTAAGGTGATGCAACTTAATGCAAAGTGATTATTTACTCAAATTGTAACTGGAGACAATTTACCCTAGTTCATCTTTCCCTTGAAGAAGCTGCTATGTTTGTACACCGTAGGGTTTTGTAACCAAGGAGCTTCTTGATCTTTATCGTGTGGATGAATTGAAGAACTTTGCAGCCAACATCTAATTCAAGTTGGTGTGTTAATCACGTACTTGGATTTGTGCAAAGGAGTAAGCCACGTACTAGGATCCGCGCATCGATTGGTCAGTCACTTACTGGGAGCAGTGCATTGAAAGGAGATATTGTCACTACATTGCAAGTCCAATTGTGTATTGGGGTAAGGGTTCAATTGTAGGTTGATATAAGGTATTGGGATTCCTTTACTTGTAACCGCTTGTTTTGATAATAATGGATTCTCGGGAGTAGTGACCTTAAATTCACCTGGTGGGGTTTTGCCTCGGTGGTTTTCCCCATTCGTAAACAAATCATCTATGTCAAATTTAATTTCCGCTGCATTTAATTATTTAGTGATTTTTTTTGTGCTACCACGTGTATTGCATGTAAAATTGACTTAATTAATTTTCTTGGCTAATTAATTGGTTAATTTATCCAATGGGTCAATACATTCTTGGCCTATCAAGAAATACATTAGTGTGCATCAAATATAAAGGGGAACTGAAGAGTTAAGAAAGAGAAAGAGGTGAATTGGATTTTGCTAAAGCAATAAGTAATGTGCATCTTTTCAATTTCTAAAAGGATGTTGGAATTTATTTTTCAAGTGAAGGTGATTTGGAAAGTCAAATGCAATAATTGGTCTAATAGAGCGCCACATGGCAGGATCTCATGCTCTCCCGCATGAGTTCTCTGCTTTTATATATGTACTAACTTTAAAACCCGTGCAAATGCATGAGAATTCCATAAGGTTCTCGGGAAAAAAAAACAGTACATCTATTTTCAACAAAATAAAAATAAAAATAATGAAAAGTTTGTAAGAGTCCACAAATAAATTTTTGTACATAAAAATAATTAGAATCTGAGAAAGCAAATATATTCAAATAATTTTAGGTAAATATTGGGAGAAACATTTTGTTTCAAAAGTCTTACTTAAATAAATTTAATTAAATAAGTATGTAGCTAATGCAATTGAATTTATAAATTTTGAAAAATAACACTTGGTATGAATTTCAAATTAAAAATGTATATAACACTCAATATGCTATACATAAAAATATGTGTTGTCTTACAAATAGATTTTCTTTTAAGCCTATTCTAAACAACTAAAATTGTAACACTTACTATGATGGAGAGAAATATTTCTAACAATTGAAAAAAAAATCCAACTAAAGAGAATGGTGTGATCATCCTTCCTTGGAAGCAAATTGGTGGAGAAGCAAGATTGTTGTCTGTTTCACATTCTTCGTCTTAACACTTCTTCAGCTAAAGAAATTGAACCCATGAACCTAAGTTTAAACAGGAAAAAAAAAATCAAAGGGATTTAGAAATCAAATTTAGCACTAAGTTTGATAAGACAATTTGAATTATAAAAATACAAACCAACCTCAAGAATGTCTGATCATCTCCCAATCTAAATAAAACTTGCTTAATTTAATGTGCATGATAGTGGATGACAAAACCTTTGGTTTATGCAACAGTGAAAGACTAATGATTCCATAATGACATAAGACTTGATATGTCATATTAAACTTTACCTTGAAACTACCCAACTACTCATGTAAGCCCATTTTTTCACTAACAAAATAAACATTTCCAAGATGCATGATACTAAGAAAAAGTATGTAGTCCTTTCCGTACCTTGCATAGACTTTAGAAGTACCTTTAAATTTCAAATGTAAATATAATTGTAAGTGCACAATTGTACCCGAACCCAAAAACGAATATTGGGCTCAAGCCCAATGAGCCTTATACAATAAAATTTGTAGAGTATGGGTTTGAAATCTATGTTCGGGATGTTGGAAGTTTGACTAACAGATTGTAATGTTACAATTCGTATAAATGATGAATGAATATAACAAACAGATCTCCTCGGACGTAAGCCGAGGATGGTTTGTATAAATATTCCCTTTCTAGGTTAAAGTTTACAATCCTTAGTTCCTATTTTTGTTTAGCAGAAGAAGAATGCCGATCCCTTTTTCTCTCTCTCTCTTGCCTCCTTATATGCTTTTTCTACACTGGCTCCTCCACGTGTCATACAAATCTTTCCCTTAGATACTTGTCCCATCCGCCACCTACTTAAAGTCTTTGAACCATAGCCAGAGAGTTGAATTCTACTGTTCAGGGGTTATTTTCCCATTAATGCGGCTAGTAAGGTAGATACAGAGTTTTTAATGTGGAGGTCGTAGCCTTTTTCTTAGATATTTATCTTATATCCTTGCATTTTGGAGGGTGCTTGGATCACCCTCTTACCCACCAGTCCTTTCCAGGATTCAGCTGTTAACCTTCTTGACATATCCCAGGTTCTTTGGCGGACCCGTCCGAGGAGGCCCTCATTCCCAGACGACTCCTCGGACCCCTGCAGTATAGGCTGACTCGTGGGCTTAAGGGCCCAATGGCAAAAACAAACTGGTACTAATTGATCAAGCCCAAAGCCCATTAGTTTATTTAATAACTCTTACCCCCCACAATAATGTAAAGTGAAAAGTTCATCCTAGTGAAGTGGTAAATAAATTTAAATGTAAACATAAAAATTATGCTTGAACTGTGTTGGGTAAGTACACTTTGAGGTGTGGAGCAATGTGGTTTTGGCTTAATTATCCGCCGCTTACTAATCTCTTTAATAATTTGCAAAAGTAAATAGATTTAAAGCATTTACTAATTTGCTCAAAGTAAGAACCTACAAAAATAAGGAGATTCACAGAAATAAACTAACCTAAAGTAAATAACTTAACACCACATATAAACTTGAAACATTTCAAATCTGAAACCTACCAATTTTGGCTTGCGGTAATGTAATCAAGATTTCATATCTTAAATTCATTTTTTTTCATATAAAATCTATAAGCTGACAATCTTGAACACCAATCTGCCATTCCTAGGAACCACAACGAATCAAACCATGAGACTATAGAACATTTGACAACAAAAAAGTTTAAAACCAAAAAATGGTTACAAATTTATGAAATAAAAAGTCGGGTAATTCGTGCAATGGTATGAAGGAACATATTCAAAGTTGAATTCAAAGAGATCTTTCTTAATGTTTGTGATTAAGCCCAAGTTATGACCCCTTAAAGAATTAAAAAAGACAGGAACAAACTAACCTAAGTAAAAAAAAAAATTTAAACCACATATAAGCTTGAAACACACCAATCTAAAACTTACTTGACAATTTCAAATACCAAATCTGCTATTCTTACGAACCACAATTGCAATTTTTTTTTTTTTTTTTTTGCTATCATATCATGGTAAAGGAAAGAAATAAATTTTAGCATTTATTTTTAGAACCAGAGTCCATATTTGATAATCTTCAAAACTATTTTAGTTCTATTTTTTTTAATTACTCAACCCAAAGGTTGAAATTTCTGTGCTAACACTATCAAGAAAATTTAGAAGGGAAAAAGATTTTCACATGAGTACGAGATTGATTATGAAGAGACCTTTGCTCTAGCTACTCGTATCTCATTTGTTCGTGCTCTCTTAGCTGCTGCCGCTGCTAGTAAATGGGACATTTTTCAAAGGGATGTCAAAAATGCCTTCCTTAATGTGGATTTAAGTAAAGAAGTTTATATGCAGACTCCTTCTGGTTTCTCTGTTGACTCAAACAAGGTTTGTCGCCTTCAACGTGCACTTTATGGCCTTAAACAAGCTCCAAGAGCTTGGTTTGCCAAGTTCAATTCCACCATCTTTCACTTGGGTTACACTACCAGTCCTCATGATTCTACCTTATTTCTTCGTCGCACTGACAAAGGCACCATTTTACTTCTCCTATATGTGGATAATATGATCGTAACTGGTGATGACCTCGGTGGCATTCAAGAACTCAAGGATTTTCTCATTTAGCAGTTTGAGATGAAAGATCTTGGACATCTCAACTACTTCTTGGGTCTTGAAATCACTCATTTCACAGATGGTCTTTATATTACTCAAGCCAAGTATGTTTCTGAACTTTTGTCTCGAGCTGGACTCACTGATAGCAAGACTGTTGACAGTCCAGTTGAACTTAATGTGTATCTAACTCCCTTGGGGGGGAAACTGTTGTCTAATCTCTCTCTTTATAAACAACTAGTTGGAAGCCTAGTTTATCTCACTGTCACTCATCCAGATATTTCCTATGCTATTCACCAAGTGAGCCAGTATCTGTTTGCTCCACAATCGACTCACTGATAGCAAGACTGTTGACACTCCAGTTGAACTTAATGTGTATCTGACTCTTTTGGGGGAAAACTGTTGTCTAATCCCTCTCTTTATAAACGACTGGTTGGAAGCTTAGTTTATCTCATTGTCACTCGTCTGGACATTTCCTGTGCTATTCACCAGGTGAGCCAGTATCTGCCTGCTCCACAATCAACTCACTATGAATCTCTTTATAAATGATTGGTTGGAAGCCTAGTTTATCTCATTGTCACTCGTCGAAACATTTCCTATGTTGTTCACCAGGTGAGCTAGTATCTATCTACTCTACAATCGACTCACTATGCTGCTATTCTGCGTATTTTTCGATACCTGAAGGGCACTCTCTTCCATGGTCTTTTCTACTCTACTTAGTCTCATCTTCTTCTCCATGCACTCTCTGATGCTAATTGAACAAAAGATTCCATTGATCGCAGGTCCACCACTGGTTATTGCTTTCTCCTTAGTTCTTCTGTGATTTCTTGGCGAAGCAAGAAACAAACCCTTGTGGCCCGCTTTAGTACTAAAGCAGAATATCATGCCCTTACTGATACCACATCTGAGCTCATTTGACTACGATGACTTCTTAAGGACTTAGGTGTGTCTACATCCTTTACTACTCCTCTTTATTATGACAACCAGAGTGCCATTCATATTGCTCACAATGATGTCTTCCTTGAATGGACTAAATACATTGAGATCAATTGTCATTTTATCCATTATCATCTTGTCCATGGTGCTTTCAAGCTGTTCTCAGTCTCCTTTAAAGATCAGCTTACAAATATCTTCACCAAGTCACATACTAAGGGATGTCTTCGTGCTTTGGTTGACAACCTCAAGTTGGTCTCTCACCCACCTTGAGTTTGAGGAGGACTGTTAATGTGTAATGGGTTGTGGGCTTTAGGCCCACCTTGTTTACTTTTAGAGCACTCATACTTGTACTACACACTTACTTATACTACACATTTTGCCTCCTATATAAAGGCATTCATGATTACTCTGTCACTTGTGAAATAGAATATTATTCATTCAATATTTCTAACAGCGGGGAAGGAGATTTTGGAAACAAAACAATGTACAAGCAATCGGGGATAATGTTAGGGGAGGGAAAATTGAAAACGATGAAGTAATGGATCACATCCTTTCCATTTCAATGCTTCGAAAGAGTAGAAAATCATGAACCTGGCAAGACAGAAAGAGACTGTTAATGATTTTGGAGGGGCACATATGAGATTCAAGAGCACTGATTTGATTGTTCTAAGTGGCTGGGCACCTTTCATCTTAGAGGGAAAAGGCATATTATGGTCCCTTACTTTGTAATTGCTTTTGTTTTAAGCTTGCGGAGTTATTTATGATCAGAAATAAACTTTTTTTTTATTGCATTACATTGTTAAATGTTTGTTGATTTAGTTATTTATAGAGAAGTGGAGTTGACAAAGAAGCTAGATTATTCATCTAATGTGGCCCTAATTGGGTTCAGCCTCATTCTAGCAATTCTCCAAGCTTTTAATGGCTACTCCTCCCTGATTGCATTTGTGACAACACATATCTTGTATCTAAACTTCTAAAAATTTGATTATGGTAAAGTATTTTTTAAACTGTCTAACTCTATGGAACAATTTTCCAGTTATTAATATTAAAAACTATTTGTACAGCTATGTCAAATATGTCATCTTAAAATCCATTATGGCTTTGTTACTTTGCCAGCATTTTTAGAGTTTCCATGTCTTGTATCTAAACTTCTATAAACTTGATTATGGTAAAGTATTTTTTAAACTGTCTAACTCTATGGAACAATTTTCCAGTTATTAATATTAAAAACTATTTGCACAGCTATGTCAAATATGTCATCTTAAAATCCATTATGGCTTTGTTACTTTGCCAGCATTTTTAGAGTTTCCATGTTTTGCTCTACTAGAATGCTTCTTCAAAATATCTTAACGTCTCACTTAAGTATAAACTTAAACTTAGAGAGAAAAAAACCCCTTGGATACTAGGACCATCCTTTTTAATTATTTTACCCAAAAACAAATCTACTAGGGTCTATACAAAAGGAGCTTAGATCTGATAAATAACCATAAAATATACCATAGATCTACACCTTTCTATGTTAGTATACAAAGTGTGATGAGTCTTACCATTTGGACCAACAAAGGTGGACTTCCCTCTTTAAGAATAGTCATGCCAAAGGCACATGGTCATGGTAGCAAATAGAAAATTTTCAAACCTTTTTCCTGTCCCTTCTTGTTTTTCATTATATAAATTTCAACCCATATACAGATCAACATAAACTATGTATTTGACATAAGGACAACAGATACAGTTATATATGTATAAATGTAAACCAAAGAAGTGCCACAGACCTAAAGAGGATTAAGACTAAGTGAATCTCGTAGAGGTCTAATGTTGGAGACAAGGTGTTCTAGAGGTAGTTCACACAATATGATTTTGTAACTAAAATAAGCAACACACTAAATAAAATTAGCAAGGTTCCATAATAGAAGCTAGGGCCACATAGTTTCTAAAATAGTATTGACCCCATCTCCATGACCCAAAGTTTTTCCCAGAGTGCCCCTTAACATCACCAGCTCTTCACTCAATAAGGCCACTACTTGTTGAACAACTTCATGGTTCCCATGTTGAAGTAAGAAAATATAAGTGGCAGCAGAACTTGTAGTAACCAAGTGATTTTGATGCAACCACATTTGAGATACTGGAGCATCAAATTACAGTACCTTTTGCACAGATGGTGCGAGGAGGCCAAGCTTTTGAAGAGATAATAACTGAAAGATTAGTTTTTAGAACCCCGTGAACTTGAAAGGAGGTGATCTTGCCTGGGCCCATTGATTGGTTAGGATGATTCATGTCTTGGCTTTGAAATTAGATGTCAACTGCAAGAGGATAAAAGGTGGAAAATCATTCACATAATATTTCTACCAAGAGAGCCAAACACTTCCATGAATCCCCAATCCATTCCAACCGCATCCAAATTTGCATCCTACCATAGCCAAACATCCCAATAACCTTGGAAGCATTCTGCTTAATGGTTCAGTTATTTTTTGAAGGAGATTAATTTCCAGCAAACCAGAATCAACAGACTACAAAACTACTGAGAAACAAGAAAGCAACGCAAGCAACCTTCGAAATTGTTGCGGTGTTCCAGGACTCCTATCCTGAAGCAATACATCCTTGTTAGTATATAACCTAGTTTAGCCTAGCCCATCGGGCTTAGCCCAGTATACTATGCTTGTAGTATACTCATATTACTTGTACTTCATACATACTTAGCCTACATAAGGCTCTCTATTATACAGTGTTATACACATCAAAACACAGACTATCCTCTCTCTCTCTCTCTCTCTCTCTCTCTCTCTCTCTCTTTATATTCTTAACATGGTATCAGAGACAACAAAACTGTTTCCACTCCCTTGGAATACAATGCCAAGCTCACACCTTTGGATGGTGAACCTATATCAGACGCTACTCGTTATCGTCAGCTGGTTGATAGTCTGATCTATCTCACTGTCACTCGTCTGGATACTTCACATGCCGTGAGTATGGTTAGTAAGTTCATGGACACCTCTCGTTCTGTCCATTATGTTGTTGTTCTTCGGATTCTCTGATACGTTAAGGTCACACTTTATCATGGTCTTCACTACTCCTCTCGGTATTCTCTCGAGCTTCATGCTTATTCAGATGTGGATTAGGCAAGTGATCTGACTGATCGATGCTCCATCACAGGTTTTTGTTTCTTGTTGAGTACTTCTCTTGTCTCATGGCATAGCAAGAAGCAAATGTGGTTTCCTATTTTAGTACCGAGGCTGAAAATCGTGCTCTTGCTGACACCACCTGCGAGCTTGTTTGTCTTTGATGACTTTTGGCTGATATGGATGCTCTATAGCCCACTGTCACTCCCCTCTATTGTGGTAATCATAGTGCTATCTACATTGCTCATAATGATGTCTTCCATGAACGCACCAAGCATAATAAGATCGATTATCACATCACTCACCAGCATCTCAAGAAAGGCAATCTCCAGTTATTCTCCATCTCCTCTACTGACCAACTTGCTAATATCTTCACCAAAACTCACCCGCCTAGTCGTCTTCGAGATCTAATATCCAAACTCCAATTGGCTTCTTCTTTGCCACCTCAAGTTTGAGGGGGGATGTTAGTATATAGCCTAGTTTAGCCTAGCCCATCAGGCTTAACCTAGTATACTATGCTTATAGTATACTCATATTACTTGTACTTCACACATACTTAGCCTATATAAGTTTTTATATTGTACAATGTTATACACATCAATACACAGACTATTCAGTCTCTCTCTCTCTCTCTCTCTCTCTCTCTCTCTCTATATATATATATATATATATATATTCTTAACATCACCCAAGAACTTTGACAAGAGCCCCAACAAGAACTACAAATTACCCACCTAATGTTTCTGAAACTGCAAGAAACTGTCCATAATAACACGTCTATCTGACTCTGAAAGGTCCCGTACCAATGCCCACCCAAGAAGAAGATCAACAATGCCAAGAAAATGGGGTTGAAAGCATCTACTAAATTTCAAAGAAATCAAAGTCAACACACCCAAAAGCCAGTGTAACAAACCCAAGGAGGTCCTCTCATCCTCAAGAAGTACTTGGCATGCTTTGAGAATAGGTAAAGCATATCACTTGATCCCACCAACATCTCCAACATTAAGAAACTTACGTAAGCTTTCCAATGTCAGTTCTATAGTCCTATCAGCACCACAACATTGTTAAGCAACGGCAATGCCCAACCAATGAAACGCTCAACCATACTTCCAAGTATAACATGCATGATTTTGTCTCCCATTCGAAGTTATAGGAATCGAACACACCACTGCACTAAGTGGCCCATATGCTATTGCTGTAGCTTGTCACACCGTATATGATCTAAGCCACAAATTCCCCAAAAAATTGAAATTGTGAATTGATTTTGGTTTTGCTATCTAGAAAATGAAATTCACTTATCTCCTAAGACAAACAATTGAATAGGCAAAGTAGAGTGGGGGCTCATTACATTTTTTTTCTTACATCAATTTCAAACATTTGTTTTGAAATTGAATTTGTTTTCTTAGAATTCAATCGTTTTGCTTTCTCAACAAGCAAACAGATTATATAACAAAATCAAAACCAAAATCAATTGGCGATGAAGAGAAGCACTGCTAGTTGCTGTTGTTGGTGATGAAGCACTTACTTTGTTGTTGTTATCGCTGTGGATTTGGATTTCTTTTGCTCTCTCTCTTTCATTGTTACTAGTTGTAACATTTTCGTGTTTTGCTCTTGCTTTTTCCACTCTATTTGCTCGAGAATGCAAATTCCTGGGAAAACGAAGTACTGGAGGAGAAACTTGTTGAAGTAAGCAAATAAAATGAAAAGGGAAAACGCTGCGCTTTAAGCAGAAGATTTTTTTTTTATTACGGCGGTTTCTTGGAGTTATAGTGGTGACATGTATGGACTTAATAGGTAAAAATTAAGAGTGATGAAGATGGGGTGTGGAGGCAATCAGATGAGGGAATAGCCACAGTGGCAGAGAGGTATTTCCAAGACTTGTTCACTACAACAAATCCTTTAAACATGGACAGGGTTCTTAATGCAGTAGATAGAGTGGTCACCCCAGATATGAACCACATGCTGCTTCAACCTTACACACCTGAGGAGGTTAGATGCGCTTTATTTCAGATGCACCCCTCAAAATCACATGGACCGGATGGTATGTCTCCTTTCTTTTTCCAAAAATATTGGGATATTGTTGGCCCAGATGTGATAGAAGCTGTATTATCAGTACTCCATTCAGGTTACTGTTTACAGAAAATGAATTTTACCCATATTGTTTTGATTCCAAAAAAACAAGAAGCACAAAATATGTCTGATTACCACCCTATTAGTTTGGAAAATGTGGTCCCTAGATTGTATCAAAGGTTATTGCAAACCGACTAAAAACTATTCTACCAAATGTGATATCTGATGCCCAAAGTGCTTTTGTTCCTAATCGGCTTATTATTGATAACACTACTGTAGCTTTTGAAGTGTTACACAGGATGCGAAATAAAAGGAGGAGGAAAAGGGGGGCAGATGGCAGTAAAGCTGGATATCAGCAAAGCCTATGATTGAGTAGAATGGGCTTTCCTTCGGAAGGTGATGCTAAAACTGGGGTTGGATGAAAAATAGGTGAAGTTGGCAATGGAAACAGTATGCACAGCTACCTACTTGGTCCTCATTAATGGAGAGCCACAGGGTTTTGTCACCCCCACAAGGGGTATAAAACAAGGTGATCATTGTCTCCCTATCTATTCTTGTTTTGTGCTGAAGGCTTGTTTGCTATGCTTAGAAAGGCAGAAGAAGCAAAACATTGTAGGGTGTTCTATCCAGCAATGGTGGAATCTGCCTATCCCACCTTCTGTTTGTAGATGATAGTCTCATCTTTTACAAAGCAACAATGGAGGAATGCCATAGGTTATTAGCCATCTTGGACCAATATCAGCCAGCTTCGGGGCAAGCTATAAACAGGCAAAAACGTCATTGTTCTTTAGCAAAAATACAAGAGTAGATGTAAAGCACAACAAAAGGAATTTGATGGCGGCTAGAATAGTGGAGGATTGTGAAAAATATCTTGGATTATCGATGGCAAGTGGAAAGTCTAAAGTGAATACTTTCAAGGACTTGCAAGAAAAAATCACAAGGAAGATGATGGGATGGAAATAAAAGTTTATTTCAAAGGCGGGAAGGGAAGTCCTAATCAAGACAGTATCGCAAGCAATACCAACATACTCCATGAGCATCTTTAAAATTTCGAAGTCTTTATGTGAAACTATAAACTCCACTATGGCCAAATATTGGTGGGGGCAAACAAAGGAGGAGAAAAAGATACATTAGATCAATTGGAAAAAATTATGCTCACCAAGAGTAAAGGGAAAAATGGGGTTTAGAGACATCCAAGCTTTCAACATGGCATTGCTAGCAAAACAGGCATGGTGGTTGATACATCACACCCACTCTCTCTTCTACCGGGTCTACAAAGCAAGGTACTTCCCAAATTGCTTGTTTTTGGAGGCAGAGTTGGGACACAATCCTTCATATGTTTGGCGTAGCCTACTGGCTGCAAGAGAAATTATGGTGCGGTTTGGATAGCTGAACACGTTTCACGTTCAGCGTTTCCAGCTTCTTCTTCTTCTTTTTTTCCCTGTGCGCAAATTTTAAAGAGGGACGAGACACTGTTCATTACTGTGCGGTATTGTTCATGAACTGTACACGCACTTTTCAGCTTTTTTTTTTAATTAAAAATGGGACACACGACACTATTCACACATTTAAAAATTATTTTGCTATAGTGTTTTCAGTTTTCAGTTTTCAGTTTTTAGCTGTATCCAAACGGACCCTATAAGGGTAGGTCAAAATGGAAGGTGGGGGACGGTAAGAAAATTAGAGTGGCAGTGGATAATTGCCTAGCACACAAGCCGGTATTTACTGGGGAAGAACAGCCCAATATGCTTGTCAGTGAGCTCATTGATGAAGATACGGGCCAGGGAACAGACAGAAGGTGCATGAATTATTTGCACCCAGTACCCGAAGTGAGATTCTGGCCATACCCTTGGACGCTTTACACAGAAGGGACGAATTAGAGTGGAAGGAAAACAGGGCAAGGAGGTTCTCAGTTAAAGATGCGTACCAAGTTGCTCTTCGCTTGTTGCATCAAGATGGGGCTGAACACTCAAATGCTTGGATCGATGGAAAGGTGTGGAAGACAATTTGGGCTCTAAAGGTACCACCGAAAGTCAGGAACTTTATTTGGAGAACGTGTTCAAACATTCTTCCCATTAAGGAGAATCTGCACAACCGAAGGGTGAAGGTGGATCCGTGATGCGACATCTGCTGTCAACAGCCTGAATCAACCTCGCACTTGCTATGGGAATGTCCAATGGCAAGAATGTGTGGGCAATATCGAAAGGAAGGGTGCATAAATGTAGCAACTAGGTGTAGGACTTCTTCCATTTATTTCAAACGTTGAAGGGTAAGCTAACAAAGATAGAGTTGGAGAGATGGGCCACGACGGCATGGGCAATCTGGAATGTAGATGTAGCCAAGGTCCATCATGGATCACACCACTGGAATTCTAGAGGACTATCAGCGTCTTGCATCATCCCAGAACACCATAGAAGTCATACCATAAGTAGCTTGGCTGTCTTCCCCTAACAGCTAGTGTCAGTATGGTATTTGAGACCACTACGTGGGGTAGGGAGTTATGTAATAGACTTAGAACTAGATTGTAGGTGGACACGAGCCAATGATAAAAAAAACTCCCTGTAATACTGTTTGTTTCCTCAGTTAATAATATATACTTCTATCATTCTCAAAAAAAAAAAAAAAAATAGTACTCTGAAACTAAGTTGCACTTATCCCAGCTGGATTCTCTACATATAAATTCATTTTACAGTTACATAGTTTTAGCGCCAAAAGAAAACAAACCAATCAAACCCTCAAACAACATGTGGACTAGTATTGCTAAAATTTTCGGAACACTCATCCTAGAACTCAACCCCTAGACACCACCATCAACCTCACCATCTGACCATCACCATCAATCTCATCATCACCATCAACCTCACTATCACCACCACCGCCACAGAGGCGGAGCTATGTAATAGGGTAGGGACATGGCCCCTAAAATTTTGAAATTTTTTTAAATATATATAATTATTTTAATATTTTTACAATTTAGTTTACAAAAATATGAGTTGGCCCCCAAATATTTAAATTAGTCCAATGATGCTCTTAAAAAAAAGTATTGGCCTAATAGTTATAAAGATATAACTTTATTTTTCGCAATTCTATTTTTTATTGTAAAATGTACTCTTATATCTGTTAAATATTTGATAAAGTTTGGCATCAAACAAGTTTGAATCTATATTTTTCAATCTGTTATGTGACGATTAACAAGTTATTGACTCATTAAAAAAAATCTTATCACTAAAACTACATGAAATGTCTCTTTAATTAGTTGCCACATGATAGGTTAGAGCAATTAAGATAAGCTTTAGATACGTTCGGAACTTAACTTATTCCTCTAAGTTTTGAATCATTCATATTTTTGAAAATTTCATTTGTTCAATTGAAAGATTTTTTTTACTTACTTTAGTATAAAATTTGATAATTTGTATTGAAAATGAATTTTTAAAAAATTTCACTATGAAAAATGGTAAAAATGAAATTTATTTTATGAAAGATCGTCATTAAACATAATTTTGATTGAAAATATTAAAGTTTTTTTTTTGTTGGGTGTGTATATATATATAACTTATCAAATAAAAAAGTGTACATATATATGTATATAGATAATAAAAAAGCATGTTTATATGTGTGTGTATGTGTGAGGGTGAGAGAAGTTATCGTGATAAATATATTAATGCCACAACTTAGTCCACAAACATAAATTCTTGGCTCCACCCCTACACCACCACCCTCACCCTCTGCATTATCCAAGTTTTTCTCTTGGATTCGTCAGAATTATTGCACTTGGATTGTCTTATTCATCTTAAACATGTCGGGAGTAGTTACACTTTTGAGTTTTGATCGGTAAAGCTATCGGTCCACCAGAAAAAGTTGTACGTATTAGCTTTTCTTGAATTTTTATAATTTTTGTGTATAATCTTTTTGTTTTAACAATCTTTATATATAGATAGTTTCTTGAATCTTTATAATTCTTTTGTATAATATTTTTGTTTTACCAAATCTTGGTTAATCTTGCATAACAATATTAATAATTTGCTTTATTTATATATAGATGATAGTACATACGGTTCCCGAGCATTTCACCGAATTCCTCACTCCCCATCAACGAAAGATTTCTTCTTTCCATTACATTCTAGAGAGTATATGGAAATGACTAAAGATTTGAAGGTATTTGTGTTCACTGGTGAGAATATTGATGGCTTTAAAGGAAAATACCCAGCGTTCATTTTTTCTTAAAGAACCTCCAAAATAGCTATTTCTTAACTAGAATTTGTATGTGACCCAAACAATAATCCAGGTATATGAATTCTACTTTAATCATTTGTTTTTTTCTGTTAATTCAAAGTGCTTAATTCTTCTTTTTGTAATGGTTTTGCAAAGGCATATTACAAAGGAACAGAAAACAACTATCTTCAATTTCAGTGTTTAGACTATTCTTCCCATTGTACTATAGGCAAATGGGTAAGTTAGATTATAAAAATCAATTTTTGTTTACTTGAACAAAAATTAATCATTTTTTTCGAGGAAGAGTAACACAGAACCAGCATTTTCTATGTGCCTTGGACAAAGATGTTCCAAATGTATTGCGGTGTCAATTGCAGAAGGCCGAGTGCTAGGTAATATCAAACAAATAACAAAGCAAGGCCCATGTTCTGTTCCTGTCTGTGTTCTTTTTCATCCAAAACTGACTTCTTTTTTCAATTTTTTTTTTTGTTCCCTTGTTCTAAAGCTTGTGAAGTTGTTTCATATTTGATTGAATTAACTGGGTCTTATATATGAAATTATAAACATGGGTAATTATTTTTAATGCTTTGGATTATTCCTTATAATCTTTTGTTAGATTCTAAAACTTTAGGAACTAATGTATTAGAACTTCAATTTGTATATGTTGGCAAACCATGATCAAAACATTTAGTCTAGGTTTAGACTTGCTCAAAGTTTGGTTTAATATAAATTTGGAATCAACTAATTGCAGAAAATTAATGTTCTATTTTTGCAAGGCTCAATCGATCGAAGAATAGACTCGATTGATTAAGAATCGTGGATCAAGAATTTTTTGCAGAATTTTAAGTTTGGCCCAACAGCAATTCAAGCCCATTAAGGATTAGGGTTTCAAATGTACTTCTCCTAATATATAAAGGAAACCCTAAGCACGTTTTTATAAGGCTTTTTAGAGAGAGATTATAGTGCATCTTATGCCTCTTATGTAGATCTAGGGTTTTGTACCCAAAAGCTCTCTAAAGTCATTGTTGAGTTGTGTCTGAAATCTTTTGTGAGATCTGAAAGGTGTTTACCTTCATACACACACATAGAGCTATCAAGATTAAGATTCACATCAAGAACTTGATGGTTGCTTCAGTTGTAGCATAAAAAACTTTCAAGAAGATCTTAAACTTTTGAGGGGAGTCTCAAAGTCACAAGTAGGAGAACTTGTGGTTGCTGCTGATCAAGGAAAGAGTACAAACTTCAATTCTTTCATAGTGGATCTGTTTTTACCTTGAGGATAGCTAGGTTAAATCCTCCCCAGGTTTTTTACCGGTTAGGTTTTCCTAGGTCATCATATCGTGGTGTTCTTTATTTTTTTTCACATTATTTGCATGATATGATATTATTGTGTTAACCTAGATCTGAATAATTTATCTAAGTAATCACTTGTCTAAATAACTAGGTTAAACAACTTGTGTTAAGGGGTCTAAAAACGAACATCTTATACAAGCTAGTTCCTTTTGTATGTGAAAGTTTTATTTAACATGCATTTACATGGTAAGCATCCATTTATTCAGAAATGCCATAATGCCTATGTTAAAATTTACTATGTGTTTAAAAATACAAGGGTTTGAGGCTTTTGTAAATAAAGTTTGTATTTTTATATTTTTTTATATGTTTATATGTTCATCTCTATTACATGATATAATGCAAGCGAATTGCACTGATGTTTTAATTATTCTTTCATGTTGATTAATATAAACAGAATTTTTCCTTGGAATAATTTCTTTTGAGTCAGGAGAAGAAGTATATACCTGAGCTAGAAGTGTGTTGAACCACGTTTTTAGTTCCCATAAACATTGATTTGAAACTGAAGTTGATTATATCTTCTTAAATTTTACTAATTTTAGGAAAGTGAAGAAGAAGTCACTAACACTAAACAAGCAGAAAATTGGTTCTCTTAGCAATTATATAATTTGTATTTATAACATGAAATCAAAATTGTATTTTTATATTTGCTAGTTATAATTTGATAAAGTTTATTCCATTTTTTACTTCATTGTTGTTATAGGTTCTCCAACTATGCCAGAAGATTGTACACTGGGAGCCTAATGAAGAGGATGGGAGTTGTGTCACAGCTGTTAGACTTGATGTATTAATTTAGTAGCTTTTTAATTTCTTAGACTTCTTGAATTAACTTGTTGGTTTGTAATTATCCTAAACTTGTGGAATTTATTTTTTAGCTTTTTAATTTCTTGGACTTATGATACTATTTATTTTATTTTTATGTTTAGCAGGTGATTTTAGCTACGATTTATTGATTTATGATTAAATGGTTATCTTAGCTAGGTGATTTATTGATTTATAATCTTAGCTATGATTTATTGATTTATAGGTTTATAATTAACAGTTTATTTATTGATTTATAATATTAGTTATGATTTATTGATTTATAGATTTATAATTAATAAGTAACTTATTTATTTATGATTAATAGCCTATGATTTGGATTGATTTGGCATTTGGGCTTGAATTTGCACATCATAGGGCTTGAATTGTTAGGATGTGTACCCTTAAGTCCTATTATATGACGCTATCTATGACATTATGTATGACTTAATTTTATGATTAATAAAGTTGTTTTATTTTTATCTAAAATAATGATAACATGAATATTTGGACATTATTATATAGTCCATGAGATACATAGTATGTGATTTATGTGATTTAGTCACAGAAGATATAAGTCACAAGTTCTTTATAAACTCAGAATTTATAATTCGTAGTCGATAATGAAATTGGGCATTTCATCTGCGAAGATTATAATGTATCAACTAAGATGATTTATCTTGATCATGGAAGTAGAGACTTCTAGTTGATATGTTGATATGTTTTAAGAGTTAAGACATATTGAACTGGACCGCTGTAAGATTTATTATTCTCCTAACGATTGTCAAATGAGTAATAAATCTCACGACTTCTATTTGTATGAACTCTTAATCCTGAGAGAATTATGGACTTGATCATATAGAATTTTTTATAAGAGAATGAGAAAAAGAGAGACATCATTGTGAAATGGTGTGTATGTGTGAGTGAAACCACTCAATTATTCTCCCTTGGAAACTGATTGAGAGACCACACTTCTTGGGCGTAAAGTGGAATTGGAGTGAAGATTAAAGGTGTTCTCAAGTACTTCTAATCTTTTATTTTGAATTTTACCACACGGTCCACACCAAGGTACGCTTTCTTGATCTTAAATTCTAAAATTTACGTAGTGTATGTTATCAATTATGAATTAAATAGATTTTTATTTGTTACTTCCGCTATGTGTTTTGTATGAGATACAAAACCAGATTTTCCAACATGAATCTAGACAAAAATGAATTTAGGTTTCAATTCTTTTCTTTTCTTTTGGGCCATGATTTGGGCCGCGGATTAGGCCTAAATTAGGTTGGGCTAAACGGGGCCCGACGGGGCAAATTTGGGTCCTGCATAAAAAAACCCGTTTATTAAACAGGCTGGGTCCGGGTAACGGATCCGAGTTCACGGGGCGGGTCCGGGTATGAGAAAACCCAACCTGAACCTCGACCCGTTGTCATTCCTAATTTCCAAGCATGGATGTGATGTTTAGGTACCATCTTCATACAATTTCATTAAACTACATGACAATGACAATCCAAACCTTCAAACTATCTTCCAACCCAGAAAATAGGGTCCTTCCATCGGGATGAAAGGTGATTGCCTGTACTCCTGTAGACTGGAAAGGGGTAACTATTTTTGTTATAGAAATGGGATGAAAAAAAAAAATGCAAGCAATCTAATTAAACTTTCTTCTTTGATTAATTAATTTTATGTCAAATTTGTTTATATTGTTATTAATGAATTTCAATTCAACATATGTAGATATTTGTTTGTATTTTTATTAATGAATTTTATCTTTTATGTCAAATTTTTTATTTGCTTTCATATGTGTCTGATATTTTCTTTCTATCTTATTCTTTTATTATGTTTAGTATTGATTTTCTTTTAAGTATTTGGGTTAATCTCCATATTTATGTTGACATTGTTTTCATGGGTTTGGTTTTTAGGTTAAAATTTTTTCTAATTATTTATATTGTATATGGCAAATGAAGCATCTCTATTTTTTTTGGAGAAAAATCAAAGCTACAACCTATGTCCTCCAGCCCAGTGAATGATAAATTTTTATTTGGTATGTTATATATAAATTTTTTGAATTTTATTTGATTTTAAAGTGGAATTTGGGGATTCTATAAATTTGGAAGTTTTAAGTCTTGGGGTTTTTGGTATTTGCGTCTCAATAGGTTGATCTCAATTCTTCATCTTAAATGCTTTTTATTTGAGTTCATGTGATTTTTTGCTTTCTTAACTAAAGCTATGATTTTTGGTTGATTGATTATTTGTTTGGATTCAACATAAAAGATAATAAAATTAGGTGTTATAATTTTGATATTTTTTTCATGTTTTGAATTGTCTATTTTGAGAAAAGCGTAAAAGTTAAATATTTCTTCATTTTTTTAAAAAATACTAACTAGCAAAATGCCTATAATATGCATATTATTAACCCAATTTTCTATTTCTAAATTTCTTATATTTTTTTATAAATAAATTTTTTTATGCATAAACAACATTCTACCATTGCCACGTTAAAGTTTTGGCAAAAAAGTTGTAAAATAATAGGGTCCTAAAACTACTTTTATGAATATGATAAGATAAATTTAAATTCGTTACTCATTGGATTTTTTTTGTTATAATCAATAGATTTTCTGTGCATTTTTTTTCATAGCTTTCTTGTGCATCGCATGGGTTAGCGGCTAGTTTATAATATTAGGCAAACTCAAGCTTGGTTTTAGGCTTGGTCTTTAAAAAATTCAAGCTCAGGACTTGAAGTTTTCTCGCTTCCAAATTTTGTTTGAGTGGACAAACACTTTGTAAGTTTTTATTTTTCCTTTTTTGCTTGAGTTGCTAGATAGTTGTACTTTCCATGCTTTATAGTTTGTCTTTTTAATGGGTCCTTAGGACCTTAGCACACTTCCTATGTGCTCTGGTTTTTTGTATTCTTTCATTTTTTTGGAATGAAATATTATTTACTTATAAAAAAACAAATATATATAATAGTTTTTATTAAATCTTATATGCAGTTTTCAGTTGTGGTAAACAACATTTACCATTTTGGGACATATGGACTGGAGGCGATTTTCATTGTCAATCCAAAATTATGGCTCAGGGCTCCTCATAAACGAGCTTCTATAAAACGGAGACTCTAATGCTATTATAGCATTTGAATGAAATATGAATAGAGTAAACTAGATTAATTAGTAAATTTGTCTCACGCATATATCTTTAACAATTCATAAAATAGAAAGAAAAAAGCATGTTGATTATATCAAAGTTCGGGGGTAACAATAATTTTAATTTATCATGGGTAAAGACACTATTGCTGATATAATAACTTCTATACGCAATGCTGACATGAATAGAAAAGGAACAGTTCGAATACCATCTACTAACATCACCGAAAACCTTGTTAAAATACTGTTAAGAGAAGGTTTTATTGAAAATGTGAGGAAACATCAGGAAAACAACAAATATTTTTTGGTTTTAACCCTACGGCATAGAAGGAATAGGAAAGGTCCATGTAAAACTGTTTTAAATTTAAAACGGATCAGTCGACCCGGTCTACGAATCTATTCTCTGAGATCACGAAACTACAACAGAATTTGGTCTTGGTATCTCTATTTTTTCCTCTTTTATTTTTCTTAATTTTTTGCTGATTTGCAAATTTTTGTTTTTTAACTAGACTCTTTTTTTTAAATAGGTACAGCACCACATTCAGTGGAACGACCCCCAAATATTACAATGCATTCCACATGGTGCTATTTTCTCACTACAAAAAATGCAAGCTATCTCTATTTTTTCCTCTTTTATTTTTCTTAATTTTTTGCTGATTTGCAAATTTTTGTTTTTTAACTAGACTCTTTTTTTTTTTAATAGGTACAGCACCACTTTCAATGGAATGACCCCCAAATATTACTATGCCTTTCACATGGTGCTGTTTTCTCACTACAAAAAACGCAGGCTATAGCCGCATTTTTTTTAGCCATGTTTATAAAAACCGCGACTATAGCTAACCTATAACCGCTTTTTTAAGAAATGCAACTAAAACTCTAACCTATAATCGTATTTTTAAACCGCGGCTATAGGTAAAGTTTATAGCTGCGTTTATAAGTGTTTTTAGTCACATTTTTTTAGATAGAGCCTATTGCCGCGTTTTAAAAATGTGGCTATAGGTCTAGCCAAATAATTTTTTTTTTTTAGGACCTATAGCCGCGTTTGGAGCCGCATGTTAGAAACCTAGTGGTTTTTAATGGAATTTGATAGGAATTATAGGGAAATTGATGAAAATTGTAGGGAAATTGACTTAATTTGAGGAAATCACCCTCCATAGAGAAAGAAAGAGATTAAGAGAGAGAGAGAGATGCACTACTGCACTAAAAAATTGGTTTATTCTTCAATTGATATCTAATGTTGAATTACAATTATGTATTTATAGGAGACTAGCTCTAATCTCATTAACCCACATGGCTTAAGATAATTGGCTAGTTAATTCAACATGTGCTCTATGAATTAAACCATGTGTTAAATGAGCTACATGTGCTCAAATCCTAACTAACCCATCCTAATCTCAATTAACTAACTAACTAAAGGGATTACAATAATTGTTACAACAATTATTTCATATTCCTAACATCACGTTTAAAAACGTGGGTATAGGTCCAGTTGAATAATTTTTTTTTTTTTAAAGGAGGACCTATAGCTGCATTTTTAAAACACGGCTATAACAAATCTATGGCCACGTTTCTAAAACACGGAGTGGCTATAGGACGCAACTATAAACCAAATGGACCTATAGCCATGTTTTTAGAAAGTATAGGACGTGCCTTAAAAATGCGACTATAGGACGCGTATTTTGTAGTGTCGTTTTGGACAAAGAAACACCTGAATTGAACATTATGCCCTTACAGGTTTTATATCACATTTGTACTCTCTTTTTTTAGTTTGGACATGGCAGGATGGCATGAAAGTCCTTATTTTCTAGCTTAGCAGGTATTCAAATTGCTAGCAGCATCCAATACTTTAGAGCATTTTGTTGGAGAATTTTGAAAATAATAGTATTGTAAATTTTTTTTGGACATTGTAAATCTTTTTTTTTTTTTTTTTTTTTTTGCTACAAGCTTCTTGGCATTTCAGAAATTTTTTCTGTAGCAATTTACTATTTCTATGTTATCAATATGAAATTTTAAGTAAACAGACTGGTGGGTTTAGTAACATTTTGAACTCACTCACTTGATCCCACCAAACCCACCCATTGGAAGCTTTAAGTAAGATAAATTATGATTGTGTTGGCCATATATTTTCATAGTTACATTAAGCATCATATTCATGCATGGAGGCAATAAAATTTTACACGAAATACCTAGTAATAGTAACTCAATACAAAGGGTATTCAAAGTAGATGGTCCACGATAGTGTTCATTACCTTGAAACCCGAGTTTAGTAACTAAAACTCGAGTTTCAAAAGAGGCTACATAACTAAATTATATCAGGCAAATGTTTTTCAATAATATATATATATATATATATATATATATATATATATATATATATATATATATATGTTGCAAAAATTGAATATTTGGCAAAAACAAAATGCCATAAAAATGTAAATTTCATTCTTTTATGATATTGATAATCTATTTAGGTTTGGCTTGGATCCAATGAACATTGAACCTAACACGATTTGAACGTGTGTTCATAATTAATAACATGTATTTGTATGAATTGTGTCCCCTCCACACTCTAGAATACAGGTGAAGATTTACCCAATCAATCAATCAATTATAAATTTTAACTCTTTCAACTTTTGATGTGAAATTATCATCACATAAAAATGGATTATACACTAGGATATTTACAAATTTTATTATATAAGCCTTACAAACGGATGTGTCACTGATCAGATTAAATTAATTCAATTTTTTTTTATTACATTGTTTAAGTGACATCGATTATATTCTTGTCACATCAATTTATAAGTTTTTACATGGTGAAATTTGTACTAACTTTGTGATTTGGCTGGATTTCTATTAATCTTTATGTGTGTGTGTGTGTGTATATATATATATATATATATAGAAAGAAAGATGCTAATATTAGGACAATTTTACTATTAAAAAAAACCTTTATGAACTGATGTGGTAATGAATGTGATTAGTGACACTTCAATTAGATAATAAATGAATATTTGAATTACTTATTATAACTAATGACACATTAGTTTGTAAGACTTATATAATACATTGAATAATACTACAGACACAAATTATTTTATAACATTTTTACAAATTGCTGATGTGGTGTAAGCATTTTCCAAATAATTATTGGTAAGTAAAAATATGATGTTAGTGGTGGCCCAAATTAAAACTAGTAAGAATTTGCCACATCAATAGTTTGTAAAATAGTTTGTAGGTGTAAAATTACTCATAATAAATTTGGTAGTATTTTTAGCGCTATTCATTTTTTTTTGGTCTCATGAGTGACAGAAAAAATGTATAACTATGTTTATCTAAGATTCTAACTAAATAAATAAAACCAGTTATTGCCTCCCCTGAGGCTTGCCTTGCTTATTCGATAATGAAAATGTTTTACTAGTTAAATTACTCACAATGAAAAATATATAACTCGCATGCTTTTCTAAAACATAAAAAAAAATTAAAATTAAAAAAAACCACTTGCTGCTTCCCATGAAATGAGTCAAGCATACCAGGCATATGTTATAATAGTATGCAATCTCTATTGTAGCAAAAATTTCGATAATAAGATTTAGTTGGTACAACCAAAACTAATATTGCCAATTGAAAATCCAATTCACCTCCACTTGGTAAAACTAATGGAACCTTTACCAAAAAAAAAAAAAAATCTAAAACACTTCCTCCTCTTCTCCTTCTCCTCCTCCTCATCATCATCTCTCCATCTTTGGCTCAATATATTAACCCTTCCCACCTCGCTCATCTTCCTTCCAACCTAAACCACTAAGCTCAAAAGGCAGCGGCATGTTGCCTATAAGGCTATAACCATGCATAAGCTTGTCAAAATCAAGATCATACCTAAGTTAAGATTAAATGTCTTCAATTTCGTATAGCAAAATCGAATTTTAGATCATATGATTTTATAAACTATTAAAATAACTAATGATAATAATGTAGTATTATCATACTAGATTATCATATTTCTTAAATTTAATGCTAATAGTTTAAAAATACATAAAACTAACAAGCTTAACATACCATTTTTTGGGTACCTATTTAGTTAGTTAAGCCGATGTTCTTAGATTTTTGTTTTTTCCTCACATGGTTGAGCCAAATTCTAACTGAAAGCTATCATGGTTTTGTGTTGGAAGATGTGGACAATGCAATGTAGATAAAAGAATAATTCTTAGGTACTCCTGAAAAGAGAAAATATTATATCTTATTTTAGTTGTTAAATTTTTTTAAGAAGAGCAACTCTGTAACTGAATCTACACTAACTTTCTTTGTGTGAAATTTTTTTGTAGATGTGCAAAAAACTCTCTTCTTTAGAGAGACCTTTGGACTAGCATTCTATAGTTTTATTCTCTAAAATAAAGAAGATTTTGTGGGGGGAGAAAAACACCTTCTTCTTTTTTGGTGAAAAGGCTCCTAGAGCAGTGTGTCATGATGTTCCCCGCAACACTATTTTTATTGTGTAGCATTACCTAACGGGCAATAGGTATTACACTGCAATAAAATTGCTGTGTAGTAGTAGTAGGCTTCAGCTTTTGGCTTGCAAATGATCTTATGACTGCACCATTGACCAATCAAATGCAACTCTTCTTTTTTCTATTTAAGCTTCTACCGATCTAGGAGGTGTATATATATGCGTTGGTGGAGTTGAATTTTGATGCGTGAAAAGTATCAGTTGGCTTTGAATAAAGCGTAGCTGAACGCTTAAACAAAAATGCTCTATATATTGTCTTTTTTTTTCTTTTCTTTTTTAGAGTTTCAACTTATAGTATCCGTTCTCAATGATGCATATATTATCGCCTCTTAAATTTTCTGTATTTGTCCTTCCTATTTCTTCTCACATGGTAGTTGGGAACAATTTGAAGGTTATGGGGATCTATTTTGGGTCTCGCATGGTAGTTGGGAACAATTCGAAGGTTTTGGGGATCTATTTTGGGATATGGCCCTTTGGGTGGATTTGATGGGAAATGGTAATCATGGGCTTCATTGGTCATCCTATGAAAGTTGGGATGCATGCGTTTAGGTCCAAATGAGAGAGGTTGGGGCAGTTAATAGGGTGAGACTCGAGAGTGAGACCAAAGTGGAGGGGATAAAATTCTCTATTAGTTGGAGGAGGTAACGTCGATTTTATCTAGTGCAATTACCTTGTTGAGGTGGAAGTGAAGTGACTTGTATTTTCAGTCGTGTGCGCTGAGAGACGGTAACTTCTTTAATTAAGTCCTCACAGCATTTTGGAACAGAATTACAGATTTTTAGGTTTAAAGAATAAAAATTTGGAAAATAAATTAGAAACATAACCAAGGTGTATCTTGTGCATCCATTGCAAGCAATAAACTTCTCAAGTGGCACCTTAGTGTGACCCCTAATAACTGTGAGAACTGTTGCATGCAAACAGATGTATGATATTTGATCCAACATCTTTGCACCAAACATTAAAAGCAAAGGATCTTTGAAAATTCAAGCACCGATCTAAGGATCTTTGAAAATTAAAGCATAGATGTCACAATCTTCAACTTTACCAAATATAATTTACCCAAAGAAAAAGCTCAACAGTGCAAACCAAAACCAGCCTATCCTACTTAAGGCACTCATCACTTTTGAACTGAATCAAAGGCACACCTAAAATAGTTTCAAACCATTTCAAGAGGTGCAAGGGCACACTCAATGTTCTTAGGAAACAAGATTGTCACCAAGTGACAATGAGGCCAACTGATCAGCTGCATTGCCAGCTTGTTGCTGCTGAACATTCCTCAGAACCTCCATAGCCTCGGCCACCTTCGCTTTCAGAGCTTCTGGTGACTCGAGCAAATGTAACACCTCAGTCTGATCCATCTCCAGAAGCATACCAGTCACCTTAGCTGCATTGTCAGGCTCCAGCTGTTCCACAAGCGGGTAAAGATTCTCACCCAGCATCTACAGATTTTCGACCATGAAGTGAGAATCAGTAATTAATATATACATAGCTGTAAAACAAATCGTATTTAAGATCACACGTTTCAGGAATATGTATTATCTAGGAATGGCTGCCATCCCTAATCTTGCACACACCACTATTTTGAGAGAGGAAGCTATCTTATCTCACAATTGGCAGAAATCATTCTTGCCAGTGATAGCCCTAAACAGGTACTAAAGCACTTTATGCAAGAAACTTATCGCTAAATTGTCAAATTCCAGTGATTTACATTACTAAAACACTATTATAGATGGCCAAAGCATCTTAGTATGACTATTGAGCCTTAAAATTACTAAATCTGTAATTAGCATAGCACAAATGTACAAACTTGATGAGGATCAGCCCCCCTCCCCCTAGACAGTATATAAATAAATAGAAAAGGATGACTATTGCTTACCGTCCTCTGCTGCTCTGGAGTAGCATTTGCAAGGGCAGTAGCCAAAGCCCCTATAGGGATTGGCTGAGACAATGGTGATGCATCACGCATCGGCCCAACACCCATATCATATGGAACAGAAAACATGCCGCTACCAACAGGAGGCATGGGAACATCAGGCAGGCCACGCCCAGGAGGATAACGGTAGACTCGCCCCCTTGGAAGCATCTGTCGTTCAAACAATCCATAATAAAAGCTGTTACTGATTGAGTACATAGATACAATATAGGTAAAAATGAGAAAGAGACAGAATTCCTTGAACCTGCTGCTGCATTAGTGGAACTGGTTGCTGGGTTTGCTGCACACCCCCAGCACGCCTGCCACCAGGGCGCTGTGCTTGCTGTCCCTGCGGAAGCATTGACACAAAGAAATTTGGCATTGGAGCCCCACCCGGTCTCATACCAGGAACAAGTTGCTGCTGATACCCAAATCCAGGCTGACAAAAAGAATAAGTGGAAGGTGAGAAAGCAGCACTATTTTACAATATTGTAATAACAAAAAGACCAAATAATTAGAGCAGCAAAAAAATTAAATTTCCAAAGTGGAAAATTGTGTTAACAAAACAGGAATGTGGTTTACCTGGGAAGGAATGATAGCAGGAGGGGCCTGGCCATAGAATATTTGTTGTCCAAGACCTGGACCACCAGGGGGGTACATTGGCATACGAGGACCAACTGAAGGTGCCATTGCCATTGGCCGCATTTGAGAAAATTGGGCCTGTAAAGTCGGTAGTAATCCATCAATCACACAAACACACATGTCCAGTACTAAAATAACAAATATCAATCAAGGAACAAAGCTACAAGCAGATAGCAGCTCTAAAAGCGTCATGATAGATACAGGGAGGAACCACAATAGCTCAACCAAAACTAATACAGGGAGAAGGAAAAATCAACCATGCCTCATATCCCTAATCTAAGTCAGCTTCCTTCGAGGGAAAAAAATAAATGAAGATACTATAGAAATTGATACAGCTTGACTGCAAAAAATCATAGTTATCTGTTGATTGCTCTTCTACAGGCACGAAACACCTATTCCACTACAATTGTTCGAAGGCTCAAAAAAATCATCAAGAAAACATACCTGCAACCTAGCTCTTCTATCCTCTTTTCGTTGTGCAAGTGCAACATACAAAGGTTTGCTCACAACCATTTTGCCATTCATCTCCGATAGCTATCAAATAATGAAAAAGGCAGTACTTTTATAAGTAAAATTACCACACTGTTTGAGAATGTCATCATTAACACAAACAAACATATCAACTTACAGCTCTAGATGCCTCTTCAGAAGTAGAGAATGCAACAAAACCAGATCCTCTACTTATTCCATTAGGGTCTCGCATAACCTGTACCCATGTCAAGAAAAATGGTTTACAAAGCCCTACCAATAGATTATGCAGGACAACAATATAGGTGCTTTTCTTTTCAAAAATAAATGTTACACACCTTGCATGAAGTAATGGAACCAAACTGAGAGAAAAGCTCCTTAAGTTTATCATCACCAATGCTGTCATCTAAATTTTTAACATACAAGTTTGCCCCTTGATATTTGTCTGCAGCCTCTTTCATACTCTGTTCAAATCGAAGTTTTAACTCAACTTCCCTTTCAGACTTCTTCTGTGCCTTCCCAACATACCACTCCTTATCATCAACTTTCCTCCCATTAAGAGACTCTACAGCCCTAGCAGCATCATCTGCATTCTCAAAGTTGATAAAACCAAAGCACTTAGATTTCCCATCTGCGTCCCTCATCACCACAAAACTAGTGAGAGTTCCAAATTCTCCAAAAATTCTGTTCAAATCTTCTTCAGTTGTCACTTCAGAGAGATTCTTTACAAAAACATTGTTGAATCTTGTCTTGTCAATGGCAGTTTCTCGTTCCTGCTTGCGGAGGAAGGGTCCAACAAAAACTTGCTTATCATTCAATAGCATACCATTCAACTTCTCTATAGCTTTTTGGGCAGCTTCGTCATTATCGAATTGCACAAATCCATAGCCTTTTGACTGGCCAGAGGAGTCAGTTGCTACCTTGCAAGAGAGAATGTTCCCAAATGCAGAAAATGTATCATGTAATGCTTTGTGGTCAATTGCCTTATCCAAATTCTGCCAAGTTTAAAACAACCAGATATCAGTGTAAATAAAACAACAATATTGTCAGGGACCCAAAATTATTATTAAAAAGAAAGAGGGGCCCACAACCTAGTCCTGGTTATTGGATGTGAATACCTTAATAAAAATGTTTCCAGCCCCACTTTTGCGAATACTAGGGTCACGATGAGAATACATAATCCTAATGGGCTTTCCATTCAGGGGAGTGAAGTTCAGGACATCCAATGCCCTTGCAGCTGCAACCAATTAAATTAAAGACATAAGAATAGAGCAAGATTGACAATTCTAAGGTGGTGCAGAAGTGGGAAAAAATTATATTTCTCAATATCAACAAGTACATGCATACAGGATAGACATTCAAGGGAGCATATTGGCTAAAAATGGTAACTTTTTTTAGCTTGATGTGTGTGTGTGTGTGTGTGTGTGTGCACGCGCGTGTTATGTGTATTATGTACATGACCCAGAAACCATAACTCAGCTTGAATTATGAGAGATTTATCAGTGGCCTCAAATCCATATATCAAGAGCTCAACCCAACCAAGATAGAATGGAATTAGCAATAATTCCAAGCATCAGTCTCAAGAAGTCTTGTATACCCAAAAGATAGATTAAAAAAATTTGAGTGTAGGATAACAAGCATATGGCAAGCTTAATAGTCCTTGAAATAATCCTAATCACAAAGTCATTTTAGACCTATTTGGAATGGCACTAGCTATATATCATTCATTTCTATCAAAGGTAAGTTTTATCAGAAGAGGGGGCCACTAGTTTTGGATAGAGCCAAAAAAGGAGGGGGAAGATAAATCTAAAGTAGAATAAGTGTATGACAAACATGTGATTCATTGAAATAAAATCATTAATTGAACCAATGGGGGGTCATTAGATATTTATGATAAGTAAAATTTTGATGTACTATAGCACATGCATATGGGTGAAGTTTTTGTTGAATATTGGTGTAGGGATAACCCTCTATGAAATTAGTAACTTGAACTCTTAACAATAGTGTCACAGAAATAGATAAAAAATTTTGATGAATAAGTGTCACAGAAATAGATTTCAGTCATAGATGGCTTTTCAAGGCCTGAAATCACAGTAGCTATCTGCTGAAATTCCCACCCTTACTTACACTATTGAGCTGAATTGAACAGATGTGTAAATAAAAGTTAAAAGGAACTAGAAGGAAAAAATGATATTCTTTCTTGTAGAAACTTTGCATAAGTTTTCAATCAGAGTTAGTGAGTTAAAATGGAGAAGTTCTTTTGCTTAGCTGGATAATTTTGGGACAACTTTGTCTGATACTGCACTCTTTATATGGTTCAGTACTCTTAAGGAAAGTAGTTAATTTGGTGCGCATTAAATAAAATTCAACAAATTTAAATTTATCATCTGCAAAAGCCATTCGCATTAGACATGCCTACAACTATTTCTATTTTGCTATTACTCAATCAAAATTCATGCGACAAAAACCAAGAATTATTTTCCAAGCACAGTAAGGACAGACGAGTTCAAATAATTTGAGATAAAAATGTATTAATTTGGGCAGATGATTTATTGTTAATTAGCTTAGGAGAGGTCCCTCAGGGGTAGTATAAATTTGAGGGAATCATCATCAAATTTTACTGACGGGTACTAGGTGTAGCGTCAAGTTTAGGTGAAATCAAGGACTTTGAATAATACTGACTAATTCTGGCATTATAGATCATATTGCTGTAATAGGTAGGTAACCACATTAACTTTCTATCACATAAAAGTTTTACTTTAACACCGATGCCTCTCTCTCTTCTTCAATTAGCCTAATTAGAGCAAACCACCCGTATAAGCAAGATACATAACTGTGTTGGGATTAACAAATTTCCAGTGCCTATGATTTTTAATGAAAATCAAAGCTACCAATGAATTTATGCATTGCTTATTCCCAAATTGTCTATTCTGCAACTAGGACAAGCTAACAATAATTATGCGTTGCTCGTTCCCAAGTCAAGATCTTTTCATACATGTGAGATTCTTCAGATCATGCATCCCACATCCCATTTTAAGAATCCCACCCTCTGTATGCATTAATTAAGTATACAGAATTAAAACAGGGCAAAGTTACAAAAAATAAAAAGAAAAAAGAAAAAAAAACAACCTAAGTGTTGATAAACAATTTCAGTTCAGAAAATTGAAACGTTTTTCATTTCCACAACAATGTGACGAACAAATGCAAACTTTTAGTATCTAAGGAGCTACAGAAACAGAAACAGCAACATCAATATCTATAACAAGAACAACAACAAAGCCTTAGTCCCATTTGGGGTCAGCTATGGATGCTCAAAAAATTAGTCAGCGTCAGCCACAGTATTCTATTCCAAGTTGTCTTTGTTACTTCCTTAATTGACATGTCCATTTTAACTAATTCTACTAATGTTATTTTTGTTCTTCCTGAACCTTTTTTCATCCCCTCAACTTGAATCAAAATCCATGTATATAAGTTCTTTAATTAATTTCAAGAAGTACTTTTTTTTTTGATAAGCAATTTCAAGAAGTACTTTAATACCCTATTTACAAGAACAAATGAAATATTCAAACAGTACAAATTACCTTGTAATTAAACTAATGAGTCACACTAGGAAACTTTGGAAGAAAGTAATTGAAAATGGATTACGACACGAAACAACAATATCAAAGAATAAATTTCATTTTATACTGGGATGATCTACAATGAGAGAAATTTTCTTAATTAGATATCTAATGGAAACCTATAGAGAGGCCTGTAAAGTTCTTCATATACTTTTTATTGACCTAAAGAAAGCATATGAAATAGAGAGGTTATGTGATTTTTTTTTTGGGGGGGGGGGGGGGGGTGAAGTTCCTCTAAAATATATTAAGTTGATTAAGGATATGTATAACAGAGTTGTAACTAGCGTGCTAACAAGTGGAGTCATCATAAGTGAGTTTCTTATCACTATAGGTTTGCATCAAGGATCAACATTATGTACATATCTATTTGCACCAATGATGGACAAGCTCTCTAAATCGATTCACAAGCAAGTTCCTTTATGTATGCTTTTTGCATATGAAATAGCTTTAATGGGTGAAACTAGAGGTGGAATTAATACAAAGTTTGAACTTTGGCAAGACAATCTAGAATTCAAAGGCTTTTGAATGTGTTGGTAAGCACACTTAAGCACAAAGCACAAAGCGCAAATGCCCCCAATGCTTTTTGCCTCTAAAGCAAGGCGCATTTGAAGAAGTGCACCTAATGCATGCTTTTTGGAGCTTTTTCAATAAGCTCAAAGTGCACTTTTTTGAGCTTTTTAATTTTAAAATTGATTTTATTATTAAAATGACCCAAAAATGAATTGTATCCATCTAAACTTAATACTATTGAAATTTACTGTTAATTTGGTATATAAAAGTCAATTTTATATGGTATGCTACTATACACTTAAGCCCACCCCCTCTAACTTTACACAATTTCCCTTGGTTTTTTGCTTGGTACCAAACTGCTATGTCCCGAAACTCCTAGTTTATTCACAAAAAAAGTATGATTTAATTTATTTGTGATAATTGTTTAGTTACTTTAGTAGTTGATGTTGAACATCTAACGAGATCTGCACTTCTTTATTGATTAACAATCATTAAGTGAATAAGTGATTAAGAGAGTGATATGAAATGTTATATTTCAACTTACATGATTATTTGATTACTTGATTGTTGTATTGCCCATTAATAATTATTTTCAAATTTATTACATTCTATTTTTAACGATGCGTGTGCACCTAGGCTCTAAGATGCTTTTGCACTTAAGTGTGCCTTACGCTTTTACCAAATTTCTTTTGATTAAATTTAAAATTGGGCAAGAGTAAGACTCTCTAAAGTACAAGGAATGTAAGTTTAGTAAAAGTAGAATTAGAGATGAAGGGTTAGTAAGACTCAATGATCAATAATTCATAAAGATGTAGCAAAATCAAAGAGGATGTGAATTATGGGATGAATGCAAAATGAGAGACATGGAGAAGAGCATATGGAGTATTAAGTATTGTATGAACATATAATATTTATTTAAGTCAATGGGAAAAATTATAAGACTGCCATACTACTAAATAAGCTCTATAGTATTGAATATTGGACACTTAAGGAGCAACATATTCATAAAATGAGTGTAGCTAAAATGAGAATGTTAAGATGGATAAGTGGAACTACATGAAACTATAGGATTCAAAATGAGGAAATTCACTTCAAGATAGGAGTGGCTTCTATTGATGAAAAGATGAGGGAGAGTCACTTGAAATGGATTGGTCATGTTATGACTTCGAATAGAATAGAATGGCAGAAAAGAATACATGTGGTCGGTCAACCCTGATTGCTCTATTGAGATCCATCCTTGATCCCAACAAATTTGGGACTAAGCCTTGGCTGTTGTTGAAGCTGAGTTTTTTTTTTTTTTTTAATCCAAACCAAAATCAATACTTTCCATCTTAACCAGATTCAACAAATTTGGGACTAAGCCTTCAACTAGCATGCTTTATAAAGCAAATACCCCTCTAATAAGAAAGAAATGGACTTTCGTTTACTTAATGAAGTGACATCAGTCACTTCCCATTTCAATCAAATAGTTGCCTTTTCTTCTTCCATTTAATAAGTCAGATAGGGTAAAAATGCAAGTTCCAACACCCAAGAAAAAAACATACCTATAACTATAATGGAGTATCGTGTCCTTTAAAATTGACTTCTATTTTAATGGCACACCCAATTTTGATATAAGCTTCCAAATCAAAATAGGAGCCTTTTCTTCTTCCATTTAATGAGTCAAATAAGGCAATGCAAGTTCCAATACCCAAGAAAAAAACATACCTATAATGGAGCAACATGATTCATGTTCTTTAAAATTGACTTTTTTCAATGGCATACCCAATTTTGAAATAAGTATCCAAATTCAGCAAACAGGCAAAAACCCATTTCCCAAATTACAATTACTCCAAAAATATTCATGCAAAAAATGAAATTTCAATCGCATAATAAACACCCAAACAAGTATCAAATATAGCTGAAAAAACAAATCAAATTGCAAATATGAAAATAGAAACTTTTTGACAATAAATTCGAAATTAGAAGCGAACACTAACCGTCCTGAGGGCTGCTATAGTTGACATAGCCATAACCGAGCGATCGCCGAGTGCTCAAGTCCCTGCAAACCCTAACGGAAACCACCTGACCCAGCTGGTTAAACAGGTCGTAGAGCTGCGAATCGGTGACGTTCTGTTCAAGATCTCCGACGTACAGCGACGTCGTCACGAACTGGTTGGCGCTGCCGGCACCGTTCGCACCAGGAATCGCATTCTGAGGAGGAGCTTGTACCTGTGCCATTTTCAAAATTGTATATTTTCTCTTTCTTTTTTCAAATTAAATATTCCAAAATCGTTTTTTGTTTTTTTTAATTTTTTTGTTCTTTTTTCTCTTCCCTCTCCTCTAGTTATTGCAACCAAAACCCTAGCAAGAAACACACAACGATAAACGAAGCCGTAAAAATACAAAAAGTTTAGACGCACACAAAGTGTTCGACGAAAGACCTCAAAGACCAATTTTTTTTTTTTTTTTTTTTGGTTTTTTTGACGATAGGGTGAGGAGAGGGAAGGGTATGGAGGGGCGGGACTAAATGATCGGAGATCCGCCGGAGAAGGCGGCGCGTGAGGAATAGAGAGAGGAAATGGGGTTTTGGTTTTTTTGAGAGGGGCAGCAGAGACTGCACTGTGAAAAAATAAGAAAAAAGAGGCAGTGAATTGTGGAGGGGAGAAGGATATGTAGCACTCCTACGTGGGTAGGTTTGTGAAAACCCTATGGTGATGGTGGTGATGATGATATGATGTACGAGATCTGCGCCGTAGGATCTGAGGTAAGGGGTGGTGGGACCCAGATGACAAGGTCTAAGTCCGAAGATTTGTGACTTTGTGTGTTGTGTTTGTGATATTGTGAGGTGTTAGATTTTGATGACAACAGTGGGTTTGGGTTGACTTGAGTTTTAAGGAGGGAGAAAGCAATTTGCCAAGCAAACAAGCTCAATTTTTATCGTAATTATCTTGCGTGGCAGATTGTAATTAGCTTTTCGTGATTTTCATGTAAATATACTGCTCATAATTTGTCAGGTAGATAATTACTGCAAGGACTGGGTTTTTTTTTTTTTTTTAACTAAATTTATTTGGAAAGTGAACTATGGATTCAGCAGTCATTTTGTATTCTTTATTGTTTTCTCCAGGGGTGAAAGATAAAAAAATTAAAATAAAAGAAAAAGGGAATTCTGATTTCAATTGTTTGAATTTTTCTGTTTTTTCGTATAAACAATTACTCTTTTATTTTATTTTATAACAAGTGGGTTATTCAAAATCAAGTTTTCTTAGTTGTTCAATCAAAAAAACAAAAAGTTTTCTTAAGCTGGAAGAAACTAGACAATGGTAAATAAAATACTCATTCATTATTCGAATTCACTGAAATTTGGTTGTGGTGTTACTGGTGTACCAAAAAAATTAATAGAGTTCTCCTTTAACGGTACTACTGCTCAAGTGAACTTTTGCACTGAGCATAGAAAGTTACTTTTGTTTCAATAAAATAAAAAAATAAAGATAATTTTTCGTGTTTTTTAATATTGATGGTACTAGAAATGCTGATTAAAATAAAAATTATTTTAAATTAACTAAAAAAGTATAATTTATTTTTTAGATTTTTCTTTTTACCATTTTTTTTATAAAAAAAAATAACTTTATTTTATGACAAGCTAAACAAGGAAAATTAGGATATCGTTTTCCAACTCATTTAAGGTTGCTATCAAATTTAAGAAAATGATAAAAATTTTCAAAAAATAGTCATTGAAAATATTTTCACAAAATTTTTATAGAAGACAATTTTATCTCACAGCAAGCTAAATAAAGAAGTTAAGATATTATTTTTCAACTTATTTAAGATTGCTACCAAATATTAAAAAAAAAATAGAGGAAATTACATTTTACCACTCTAAACTATATTGTAAATTACACGTTGCACCATAAATTTTTCAAAAGCACGTTTTGCACCATAAATTATGATTATTGTTACACTTTACCCTCTAATGTTAAGTTTGCTGCTAATTTGGATGGAAAAATATGGTATCACATGAAAAGACTTACCCCTATTCTTAATCCTTTAAAAACAAAATAAAAATTACACTTTACCACCCTTAATTATACTCCTGATTACACTTTGCATTCTAAACTTTGAACATCCATCCAAGTTAACAGAAAATTTAATGTCAGGGTGTAAATTGTAACAATAATCATAGTTTAGGATGTAAAATGTGCATTTAAAAAGTTTAGAGTGTAAAATGTAATATAAGGTATAATTTAAAGTGGTAAAGTGTAATTTTCCCAAGAAAATGAGCAAGTTTTTCAAAAAATATTTATAAAAAAAAATTACTCGTTTTTTAGAAAACATAAATGCCAAAACAAACCGCTCAAACAGAGGAGCCCTGATAAGGCAGTAGTAGAAAATTATTGTATTATTAACCGACTTTTTTCCCCTTTTTTGTTGGTAAAAAGTGAAGTTTTAATTATGTATAAGAGATTACATGTAAAATATCATTCCATGTCACAGATACCATGAAGCCAATGAGAGCACAAATCCTCTAGCAAAAAAGGGATGAGAGCAACCTAAACATTTGGAAGAATATGAAATATACCCATTTTTTGTTTATCAAGGTTATGTATTGGACAGTCTTAAGGTAAATGGGATCTAACTGAGACTGCCTTGTAAATACTCCAAGTTGGATTGTTTGAGTATGTGTTGCATACATGTGTTGAGTGGACATGTGTTGAATGCTACATCAAGTGTTTATTAGGTAGATCTTAGATTTATAAGTGACACAATGAGTCCTAATTGCAATTTGACTAGTCATTTTTAGGGTGTACACACATGTAATTAGCGCTTTTTTTGAGTCGTTACTAATTTTATCAAAGCAAACCTACACCCTAAATTAGATGGTTTGAGTATGTATTTTGCGAACATGTGTTGGATCTCACATAAGATATTGACTAGGTAGATCTTAAATTTATGAGAGATTAAGAGGAGCCTTAATCATGAGTTTATTCTAGTTCTATCAAACATAAGAGTAGTTTCTCACCCTTTCTATTAACAAGAAATAAGTTATGTATTATTAAGTTTTTTTTTTTTTTTTTTTGGAAAACACTTTTAAGCAGCAACATAAAGTATAACATTAAATATTTTAAATTTAAAAAAAAAAAAAAAAACATAATTTAATTGCAGTTGATGGATGAACCTATTAGTAATGGTATGCAAAATTTGTAACGAAACGTGCAATCTTTATTAAGTGGACATTGACTTATAAATTAGGGGAGAAAATGTACAATTAAAGGGTTACATGATAATGAGATAAATGTACGAATACATTATAGAATGTACTAACTAAGGTTTTTTTTTTTTTTTTCTTCCTTCATTTCATGGAAGCTCAATAAGAAGTAAGAACTCCTATCAAAATAAATAAATAAATAAGAAGTAAGAACTCCCATCATAATTCTTGCATACTCAATAAAATGCTTTAGTGCTGGCAGATAGTACGAAATTAACACAAAAGTGTAAGGATCAGGGATGTTGTTCAGTTTTTTTTTTTTTTATTATTAAAAACTACCCAAGAAAACTAACTGTTTGAGGACGAATCCTTTCATAGTACAAGCTACTTTGGTCATAAAATAAAAGCATAGAAATGTCCACAGGCGGACTATCAAACACTACAAAATCTTGCTGGATGTGAGGCCCTTTACGCGCTAGAGCATCCGCACACTTATTAGCTTCACGGAAGTAGTGCATCAATCTGACTTGGGGCACTTGGTTGATAAGAGCCCCTACAATCCATGATAAAAGGAGAGTGATTTAGATAATTGCACCACTCACTGGTCATCCAATCCAAAACAACCTTGGCATCAACTTCTATTCTTAAATGGGTGTCCATTATTTTGCTTCTTTATAGTAATTTTCATTTAACATAAAATCCTACGTGCAAATTTAGAAATGAAGAACAATAAGTCAAATAAATTTTGTGGGGGGTAAAAGTGTTTGAACAAATGTTTGAGTTTTGGGCCTGATTGGTTGATGCAAGTCTGTTTGATCAGGGTCCCTAGGCCCACAGGTCAGTCCGCACTATAGTGATCCGAGGAGTTGTCCGAGGAGGAGTATCTCCTCGGACAGGCCCAGCAATGACCCTGGACTTGCTAAACGGGTTAGAGGCAGAATTCTGCAAGAACTGGTGGGTAAAAGTATGATCCAAGCACCCTTTAGGAACAGGAACGTGTGAGAAATATCTGAGGAAAAAGCTGCTACCACCACATTAAAAGTTCTGCATCTACCTCTCTGGTCGCATTAATTGAAAAATGACCTCTAAACAGTAGAATTCAGTCTTCCTGCTATTATTTGAAGATTTATAGAAGGTGGTGGATGGGACAAGTATTTAAGAGGAAGATTTGTGTGACACGTGGGCGAAACAGGGAAGAAGAAGAAGTATATAAGAAGACGAGAGAGGAAAGAAGAGGAGGAGCTCCTTCTTGGTTAAAAAACAAAACCTTGTAATCTTTGGCATAGAAAGAGAAATACTATACAAATTGTCATCGACTTACGTCCGAGGAGGTTTCTTTGTCATATTTATTTATCACTTGCATAGGTTGTGACACTCTAGCCTGTTAATCAACTTCTAACATCCCAAACCTAGGTTTCAAACTCATACTCTACAAATTTCATTGTATAAGGCTCATTGGGCCTGAGTCCATTACTTGTTTTTGGGTCCGGGTATAAATTGTGCACTTACAAATTTATTATATTAAAACATAAGCGTATTTTGCATTTTGGGGAAAAAATGAAAAAAAATAAAATACAACAACGTAGAGTATATTTTGTGATATTTAAATATATGAATTGCTTATTAATTAAGAGAGATTGTATTGAAAAATCATGGTTGAATATATATATATATATATATGTGTGTGTGTGTGTGTGCGCGCGCGCACACATATATTAAAATCCTGAAAATTTTGATAATAGACTTTTAATTGGAGTAGAATTTAAATTTTTAAAACTTAGATAATAAATTTTTATCTAAATTAAATTATTGTTAAATTTTATCCCTTAGTTAAGAGTCTAGTAGCTTAATATTGTAATAAAATATTAATTTAATAAGATGCAACTTGAGGAAAAAACAAAAACAAAAACGTAGATTATGTGGGATTTAAGATTAGAAAATTTTGATAATAGACTTTAGTTTAAATAGAATTTAAATTTGTTGAAATTTAAATTAAAAAATTTTATCTAAATTAAAAAATTATTAAATAGTATCCCTTAATTTGAGGAAATATATCCGAACACAAACAAATAATATAAAATTAATTTACTAATTATTTGTTATTAAAATATTGATAATAGACTTTTAGTTTAAGTAGAATTTAAATTTCTAAATGTGAGGCTTTTTTAGAATAAAACAGAGTTGTTGTGTGAGATTTAAGTTTAGAAAATTTTTATAATAGACTTTAGTTTGAATATAATTTAAATTTGTTAAAATTTAAATGATAAAATTTTACCTAAATGATAAATTTGTTAAATTTATCCCCTTAATCTAAGCAAAAATATCCTAATAAATAATATAAAATTAATTTATTAATTAGTGAGAATAGCTACTTGGCGCAACTGCAACTTTTAAGCCCAACTTTTTTACTAATTAGTGAGAGTAGCCACTTGGGCTTTATCTAAATTAAATTATTGTTTTCCTAAAAAAAATTGTTAAATGACCTTATCCCTTAGTCAAAACATGAGTTATTTTATTTATTTATCTATTTTAGAAAAAAAAAAAAAGTAGATTGTTGTGTGAGATTTAAGTTTATAATTTTTTTATAATAGACTTTTAATTTGGATATAATTTAAATTTGTTGAAATTTAAATGATAAAGTTTTACCTAAATTAAATAGTTGTTAAATTTATCCCTTAATTTAATGAAATATATTATAACAAATAATAAAAAATTAATTTACTAATTAGTGAGAGTAACTACTTGGCGCAACCACGGTTTCTAAGCCTGACTTTTTCTATACTACTATTTAAGGGGCTTCTCCTGTTTGGAATTCTTTTTTTTTTTTTTTTCAAAAATGGCCCTACTCTCCTATATTTAAGTAGAGGCAAAATTGAAGGATAATTCGGTAAAAATACAACTCTAACTCTCACTAAAACATTGCCTAAAAAATTGAGCCACTCTCCTATTAATTTTTAAATTGTTTTATCAATTTATAAATTAAAATTTTAAAATAAAAATGATATATATAAAATAAAAACACAGGGTTTTTTTTTTCTCTACAAAAAAGCCTTGTAATAATTAGTGAGAGTAGCCATTTGATGCAACCATGACTTCTAAGCTCAAATTTTATTATATAGTATATGATGAAATGAATATTGATTATAATTTTATCTTGCGAGGTGTGGAGATATTGTTGGAAGTTAATTATATGATTTTCCAGAAATTAAAAAAAAAAACTCTCAATAATCTTTTTTTTTTTTTACCCTTTTTCTTCTCTTCCTTACTAGATTGCTATCTTGGCAGTTTTTTTTTTTTTTTTTCCAACCATGTCCCTCTTGTTATAATGAAGAGGAGTGAGCCACTTATATAAGTCATTTGCCTCTTGGATACAACGATACATTTAGAGTGTGTTTGTTTAGAGGTGAAATAGGGTGGATGGAAAATTTTGGAGAAAAAATGGGAAGGAAAATTTTTTTAGAGTGTGTTTGGTTGGGTAAGAATGATGAAAAATAAATTGTGGGGCCCAAATGTTTTCTCCCGGACCCACCAAAATATTTTCTCCTCAAAATGAAGAAAAAATGGTCTGTTTGGTTGGAAGGATGGAAAAATGAGAGGATAGAAAATAGAGGAAGGATGGAAAAGCGGGAGAATAGAAAAATTTTAATTTTTCTCATTTGTGTTTGGTTGAGAGGGTGGAAAAGTGGAGAGATGAAAAACTTTTTTATTTAATTTAAAATAAAGTTTGTATAAATTTACCATCATGTCACTCTTAAATAAAACAAAAAGTAATACATTATACTTTTTATAAAAAAAATTTGTGTATAGATGAAAGTGGACATTTTCAAAAATAACATAAACAATCATCCAAAAGTGTTTTCTTCAAAAAATAATTAAAAAAAATTAAGAAAAAAAAAAAGAAAGAAAAGAAGAAGAACCCACCACCTAACAAAACCAAAAAAGAAAAAGAAAAAAGCAAGCCAACGTTACAAAGGAAACTGGAAAAGTCAAAAGAAAAAAAAAAAAAAAAAAAAAAAGCCAGAAACGTTAATTAGAGGAGGAGGCAGTTTTGTTCAAATATTTTTCCCACTTTTTACTCCAATTTTCTCTCCAATTTGGAGAGATTGTATTTTGAAAGGGGAGGAGAGAAAACTTGTGGGCCTCACCACTTTTCTCTCCCCCTCCCTCCTCACAACCAAACAGTGAAAAATGTCATTTTTCATCTTATTTTTCTCTTCCTATTTTCACTCCAACCAAACATACCCTAAATGGAGATAAATTTTTTTTTTATTGACAAAAATGCCCATGCCCATGTGCATGTGCACATGGGTTTCTTCAAGTTGCCTTTATTTTTTTTCTTCTCCCCTTGGTCAGTAACACGTTGCCTTGTTGCATTTTTTTTTTTTTGTTATTTTTTTTTTTTAATTTGGGCAACGTTGCCTTTTTTTTTTTTTTTTCTAGGGTTTGGGCATGGTAGTTTTTTTTTTTTTTTTTTTAACTAGACGTGATTTTTTTGACATGATTTTTATTTATTTTTAATAAATTTGGGTGATTACTTTTTTTTTTTTTCTGGTTATTTGTCACTTTTATTTTATTTTAATTGGCCATAATTCTTTAACAAGAGTGTATGAGTAAATTTAATCAAACTCATTTTTTTCATTCTTCTACTTTTCCACGTCTCTCCACCTTTCCACTTCCAACTAAGTAAAAATGAGAGAAAATAAAATTTTTTCTATCTTCTCACTTTTTCATTCTCCCACCATTTTTTATCATCCCATTTTTTATATTCCTCTAACCGAACAAACACTTAGATTTTCCTTTCCAAACTTCCAAATAATCCTTGGGGAATAAAGAATGGTTTTTTTTTTTTTTCCTTCTTAGCCAAGATTTTTCACCATTTTGCTAGAGATTAGAGCTTTGAGTCTTTGACCAACTTGTCCAACTATAAAGTTGATGGTGCAGTTGAATTTTAAGCATAATTTAAGGAGAAACCCACGCTGGCACTTGCAAGCTTCAATTCATTTGTATACTTGTCTCTCTCACTCTCTCTCTCTCTCCATGTTCCTTGAACTCATGGCTTGGATCATGTGTGTTGTTGTCTGAAACTAGACTGTTGTCTGAGACCTTGTAAAAGGAGGAAAATGCTTCCCACGCTACACGAGTTCCCGAATCATAGGTCTCTGCTAACTCATACTTTTCTTCTTTGTGTTTTTTCATGAGATGCTAACTCATACTTTGTTTTTTACTTACTACTAATGATTTGCTAATTCAACATATATCAAATTTCTTGTCATTTTTTTTTTTGTGTCTCTATTTTCTTTAATTTGATTAACAATTAAAGTTTCTTTATAGCCAAAAGGACAACAAGCCTTCCCCAAAAAAAACAAGAACTTAAAAAATATGAAAAAAGACAACTTTGTTTTGGATGAACTTTTGTTAGTACAAAGCTCTTGAACTCATGATTAGATACATATACATTATTAAGCTTATATTAATTATTAAACATATTATCAAACCCAAATGGTTTGAATTAATGGTCTTAACTAAAAATTAATTAATAAGTCAACTCTAAATCAATTAACAAGTTGTTTACTAAGCCAAGCCCAAATGTTTATAATAATTTGGTTTATTTATGTACCAAACAAAAGGTCAAAGGTCAATAATATTAAGGCGAAAATACACTTTTGGTCACTACATTTTGGGTTGATTCCCATTTTGGTCCCAATTTTGATTTTGCTACTATTCTAGTCCCTAAAATCGAAAAATCAATTCTATTTTAGTCATTGCCGTTAACCAACTTACAGAAAATGCCTATGTGGCAGACGGAATGCTATGCTTGCTGACGTGGTGTTGATGTGGCAATTAAAATATTATTGAAAAATTTATTTGGCATTTTAAAATGCCACATCATATTTAAATTAATAAAAAAGTAAAACAAAATTAATAAAAAATTAATTTTTTTATTAACGCCAGATTCCTAAATTAAATTTTTTTTTTATGGGTTCAATTTTAATTTTAATTGAAAAATAAATAAAATAAACAAAAAATTTACACGATTTCTCTAAACAAAGCTCTAGTCTAAAGCTCTCTCTCGGATCGAAATCTCTGTCTCTCTCTTTCGGCTTTCTTTTTGGGATTTGGGTTTAAAGAAAAAGATGGGCTGAGATCGGTGGTAGTGGTTGTGAAGTGGTAGTCCATTCGGTGGTGGGTGGGTTTCAGATTGAAGCTCTCTCTCGTCGGTTCGGTGGTGGGTGGTGGTGACTGATCAGTGGCAGTGGTGGTGATTGGTGGTCTGATTTGTTTATGTGGGTTTCAAATTGAATCTCTCTCGTCTATGGCGCTTTCTCTCGGTGGGTTTGCTGGGTATTGTATAAAAAGGTAAAACTGAGGTATGGATTTTGGAAATTGGAAAATTCTGATAGGTTTTTGGAAGGTGAAGAAGATGGAGTACTAGGACCAGTTAGGGGTTATTTGGAGACGAGGTTATCGCCGACGATGACGAACTAGGAGATGCTGAGAACGCCTTTCTCTTTGAAGGCGGAGATGGTGCAAGGACCTATGATTCTCTCCACCGTTCCTTTGAACACTTCGTGAAGCTTCTGCGTCAGAACCATCTTTTCTCTCTTGCTCTCTCTTCGATTTAGGGATTGTGGAAAACCTTGAGGTGGGTTTCTTAGTTCGACTTGCTGGATTACTGAGTTTGACTTGGTGGGTTTGCTGAGTTCTGAGGTGGGTTTCTTGGTTCGACTTTCTAGGTTCTGAGGTGGTTTTTCTAGGTTTGAGTTTTTTTTTTTTTGGTTGGTTGTGTTGTATTTTTGGATTGATTTGGTACTTAAGGGCTTTGGGATTTGATGATTTTGCTGGAGTTGAGAAAATGGTGGCTTTGAGATTTATAATTTTGTTTTTTAGTTGAATTTTCTGGATTTTTTGTGTTTGTTTCCTAAGAAAATTTTTGGGATAGTTTGTTTGCTCTAGAAGAACATGAAGTTCATGTTCTGGGAAAGAAGAAATGTTCTTACGAAAAAAAAAAAAAGGAAAAATTAATCGGATTAATGTTTATTTTTAAATTTTTTTTAAATTTTCTGATCTGGCCTTTTATTTTTATTTTTTTATTAATTTAAATCTCATATGGCATTTTAAAATGCCAAATAAATTTTTTTAATAATATTTTAATTGCCACGTTGACACCACGTTAGCAAGTATAGCATTATGTCTGCCACGTAGGCATTTTCTGTTAGTTGGTTAACAACATGGACCAAAATAGAATTGATTTTCCGATTTTAGGGACTAGAATAGTAGCAAAATCAAAATTGGGACCAAAATGGGAATCGGCCCAAAATGTAGGGACCAAAAGTGTATTTTCGCCTAATATTAATCGTATCAAAATGAAAAAAAAAGTTTGCAATAATTAAGAAAATGAATATTTAAATGTTGACATGGTGATAGTTACTTATCTAACGCCAATCTAATCTAATGCACGTTTTTAATTGATGTTTTTATTTTGGAAAGCAACCTTTGATTGGTGTTTTTTTTTTTTTTTTTTTTTTAATACAAGATAGAATTTCTACTATAGCCTAATCTAAGTGTATATATGTGTGAAGCTCCCTCTTGGAGACTTGAAACCCGGTCCTTACCCTTACCCCCTACACTCTACAAACATTTATATTTATGGAGTGACCACCACACCAAGGGTACGCTATGGTAACCTTTGATTGATGTTGAAATTCATCACATCCAAAACCATCCATTAAAAAAATGAGAGATACTACGTTCATAACATTTTTACAACATTTTCAAAATAAATCATAGGTGATTAGTTGTTATTGGTTCAAATTTAAACTTAACACTAAGATTACTTTTTTAACCCAATAATAACAACCAGTAACAACTTGCTACTTAAGATTTATTGTAAAAATATTATAGACATATCATTTCTCTTAAATATATATATAATTTACTTTTCAAACTCTATCCACCCGATGTTGTTAATTTTTCTAATGATTTTTGGTCCTAAATAAGAAAAAGAGAATCAGCTTGGATTTAATGCGTAGAAATATTGTACACATAACATGTGTTCAAATTTCAATGAATCTAATACGTAAAACACTGGACCCAACTCTTGAAGAAAAAAAAAAACTGTAAATTCAAATTGTTGACCCTTCAACCGATTATGCTATCAAACATCATTCAATACCAAGTTTCAAGAATCATTTTTACTACTGTACGCCTTTAGTGTAATAGTCAGTGTAAGGATAAGGGTCGGAGTTCAAGTTTTTATGAGGGAGTTTTACACACATATACACATAGATTATGCTATAATATAATTTTTATCTTGTAAAAAACAAAAAAAAAGTTTCAAGGATCATTTTTGAAAAGAAACAAAAACAAAACTCTCATGTGTAGTAGGAAGTTGCGAAACGTAATTGCCCGTGATTGTGAAAGGGTTTGAATGTCACATAGGACCAAGCCCTGAGTCAAATGAAATTCTTTTTTTTTTTTTTTCAAGAAGAAATTGAAATACTTATATGATGTCTCTAATGACTAATCATATATCTATTGTAAGATACATCCCAAAAAGAGTAGTTTTATTCTTGTATAAAATGTTACAATTTTTGCTAAAATTATTTTATATATTAAATTATGATTGACTGTTTGTCACTTTTATATAGATTTATCACTTTTTTTTTATTACTAATAAATGATAATTTGTCACATGAATAATTGTGAAACAAATTGTTACATTTTATACTGTGTTAGAATTTTTTTTTTTTCCCGAAAATTAGATGCCTCGGTGATGACAGATTCATCTCTCGCTAATGTGACCGAGTCTAAATTCCATTTCTTGGAAACTACCTCTCACCCACTCAATTTTGGCATTGAAATTTAAGTTCCAAAATATTCATATTAAAAAAATAAAAAAAAAATCCATCATTCATTGGCTGTCATTTATGACTTTTTCTTATTCCTGGCAGTTGTCATTTTCTTTTTTTAAAAACAAAACAAATCGGAAAGCGGCAGTTGTCCTTTATAAACTTTCTTTTCTTGACTTTCCAATATTAATTAGTACCTTTTTTTCGCCGGTAGAAGTTTAAGTTATGTTGGGTAATAGTATTTATTTTTTATTTTCAAAAACTTAATTTTGGGAATATAAAGAATTTTTTTTTTTGTACTTTTGAAATAAAAAATATGATTGGTTAGTTGAAATTAAAAAAAAAATAGTTTTTTAAAGTAAAAAATAGAAAATACTAAAATATGTTGTTACTAGTATTTGAACTATAATGCTAACTCATTAAATGAGATAGATTCATTAAATTAAATGTGTGTTTTCATTGACTTTTAAAAATTAGAAATTGAAAACAGCCTTTTACATGTTTTCAGTTTCCTTCACAAATTGAATTTTGAGAACAATTTTTGTTTTCTGTACATTTTGGATTGTCAAACAAGTTTTTTAGTCTAAAAAATAGAAAATAGTTTTTGAAAATGGAAAGTAAGGGAAAACAAACAGTTATCAAACATACTCTTACTTTTTAGATGGATTTTTTTTAATGGTATTTGGTAAATACAAAATTTGACTTTTTAATCCTTAACATTTGAGGTTGTTTTCATTTTGCCCATACGCTTCAAAATTTTCATTTTGGTTCTTAATGTTTGGTTCCTTCTATTTTTGTTAATAATTTGGTGACGTTGGACATTATTTTTGTCACTTGACAGTCAAATTATAAACAAAAATGGATTTAAATTGTGGTTCTAATTAACTTAACTGATAAAATATTTTGTTGTTTAATAAGAAATTTAGGCTAAAAACCCTGTCTTGGGTTTGATCATAAAGAATAATCATTATGGAGTGAACACTATAAATTAAAATTATATCGTATCTATAAAAAGAGAAAAAGAAAAAGACTTAAGATGGGTGACAAACGGATGACAATTATCTCATACCTAACAATTATATTATTAATAGAAATTGACTTGTATGAGCGATGTGTCTTAACAAATAGTATATATTTGACACTTGATGGACAAGATTACTAACAGAAATGGATGGTAAGACCAATATGACAACAAAATTAAATAGGAAGGGCCAGAATGAAAATTTTGAAATGTAAATGTACAAAATGAAAATAACTCTAAACTTTAATAGTTAAAAGTGTACTTTAGTCTATTTGTTAAGGGCAAAGCTTAGGTATAATTTCTTAGATACAATATATTATGTTTTTTAATTAAATTCAACACACATGGTTGCATTAATCAATAAAACACAAACAAAATTATATTTTCTAAAAATATTTAAATTTAATATAATTGTGCATTTGAATTTATAATCTAGGAATCTAATATATAGTACCTAAAAGAGATTAGATTTTAAAAATGCTTCTATTCCTCTACTTTTTCACCTCCAAATCAAGCACACTGAGAGAAAACTAAAATCTCTTCTATCTATCTCCCATTTTTCATCTCCATCAAAACGAAGCCTTATATCACGCTATTACCATTCTTAGGAATGAAGAAATCATTTTGCAGCAAAAAAAAAAAAAAAAATGGAAAAAGAAAAAAGAAAAAAGAAAAAAGAAAAAGAAGAATGAAGAAATCATAACCAACACGGGTGTGAGCTCCAAAGGAAAAATGCAAAGACCATATAGCGAGTTGTGGTAATGGTAATGGCCTTGGTGGGGGTTTATGTACGTCACACATCTATCATTTACAACTCTTTATATGACGAATTATTATGAAAGTTGTATAATTTTATATGATCAGTGTTTGTTTGGAACAACTTATTTAGCTGAAATGAATTTTTTTTTATACTAAAAGTATAAAAAAAAAGTTAAAAAATAACGTGATTAGTGTAATAAAACTCATAAATAATAGTTAAAGTAAACTGAAAGTGAAGATAAAGTGAAAAATTCAGTTCATCTTAAATGAACAATTCAGCTCATCTCACATGGAAAATTCTTCTCATCAAAAAATTCATCTCAAATTGCTTAGCTTGAAAATTCAGCTCATCAAACAATTCAGCTCATCTCACATGGAAAACTCAGCTCATCAAAAAATTCATCTGAAACTGCTAGCTTGATAAAAAGTCTCACCGACCAATTGGCATTTTCCTCTTTTTGAATTTTTTAACTATAAAAATAAAAACCCGAAAAGGACAGGTAATAAAGAGTCACAAGTAGGAAGCTGCAGTTGAGAGCAGGAGCCAGTGACCGTACACTATTTCTGAAAACTCTGAAATCCCAAATCCAATCCAATCCAATCTCTCTCAGCTTTCTCTCTTCAAACTATTAAAAAAAAAAGGAAAAAAAGAGAGAAGAAGCTAAATCTGTCAGAACAATATCCAGAAAAAAAAAAGCCATAAAGATTAAAGACTCTAGTTTAGACTAGTGTGGCGAACCATGAATTCGATCTCTCTACCAACTTCTCAACTCCTCACGCCATGGCCTAACTCACTTCTTCTCCATTTTCCCAATCACTTTCCTTCTTCTTCTATCTTTCCCTCTTACACTTACACACCACCATCTTCCTCTCTCGCTACTGCTTCTCTCTCCAAACGACGCCGTTTCCATTTCTCCGCCGGCGGTGGCAGGCCCGTCGTCTCCGCTTTCTCCGACGTCGGCGTTACCAACTCTCTCCCGGTGAGTCTTTTATGATTTCAGAGAAAGTAGATATTGGACCCTTAGGGAATTTTATTTATATTTGTATTTATTTATTTATTTGTCATATTTAAAATTAGAAAGGCTTTTGATGAATATAGTGTTTTTATTTTTACATTAATATAATATGGTTTCCACTGTGTTTGCTTTACCAATATCTGAACCTGAACTTACCGAACATGAATGAATACATAATATAACACATATATCTCAGTATCTGTCTATATATATGTATGTAATTATGTATAATAGTCAGTAACCCTTGTATTGCTTCAACAAATTTTTATTTTTAAATTATTAAATTTGATAATTATAGCAGTTGTTAATAAGCATTTATGGGAGGTTTTATCCAAGAAGCACGGGCACTTCATTTGAGGGGCCGTAATTGTGTCGTAACCATCGTGTGATGTTAGAATTTTTCAAAAATTGCTCGTGTCCATGTCTGTAGGGTTTTATAGGAGAATCCTTATAGAATTTATACTGGATTAAAAAAATACATACCAGAATAATGACTAGCAAATATATGGGCTTTGATTTTATTTATATTTTATATATAGAGGAGTAGCGCTAGCTACAAGTTCTACTTCATTAAGTTTACAAACTGAATCATAGATAGGCAATTCAAATATTCAGTTATGAGTCGGTTGAAGCCAACCAATCACGTTTATCGCTACATTAGTTTGTCAGCTTTATGTAGTAAACTTGTACTGCATTTAACGTTTTCCTATATAGATATATAGATACAGATTGATTTGCTTTTGTATGTATTTAGACATTATATGGAGATTTACTAAGCTGCCGGTTTTCATTTCCGGGAATTTTTTTGGCAAAAAGTTGCCCATTCCAAAGTTCAAAATTAGATGTCAAAACCTCTTTTTTTCCCATCAAATATATATGTTTCTTTGCTCTGTTTTGTAGTTGTTGTTGTTGTCTGCAGTCAACTTCTTTGAATGTTAGATATGGTTGAACAATCTATTATCAAATTTCCACATGGAAAAGGCATCTACTTGTTATTTTTCTCTTTGCCACTTCTCATTGTAAATAGGGAGATAGCTAGATGTTTTTGAAGTTCTTGCAAAGTAGACTAATTCTGCTTCTGCATGTAGATTGAAGAGCACGCCGTTGTTTAAGCTTCTAATCGCACGCTTTTGACATCTTGTTAAAATTTTCCAAACACATGCTAGTTGCCAATGCAATTTTTATAATACTACTAGGGAGCAAGGCACATGCCTTGAATGTGCTTGTTTACAGCAAGTTAAGATCTCAATCATTTACTACAAAATAGACTCAAATGCAGTGTAGTTAAGG